>NW_027497866.1:0-142291 GCF_021521415.1 Bidens hawaiensis
AGACTTAACTTCTTTACTTTCTTTCATACACACATAAGTGCATATACTTTCATTCTTACCTTCATACTTTCTTTACATACATAATCATACATTTTAAAGAGCCTTTCGCCCTATAACCTCACAGATATTATAAGGGTCTGGTCCCTAACATCACAGATATTATAAGGGTCTGGTCCCTAACATCACAGATATTATAAGGGTCTGGTCCCTAACATCACAGATATTATAAGGGTCTGGTCCCTACCATCACAGATATTATTAGGGTCTGGTCCCTACCATCACAGATATTATTAGGGTCTGGTCCCTTTGTTTAATGCTACTGTACCATACCTGCTCTTACATAATTTCTTTGACAATACGTGCAATCTCCGAAAAGCGTTCACGCACCATCAACATAACATACATACATTATGCATACGTCATATATTCATACATACATCATATCTTGCATCATACGTATCAATCATATCTTTAACTACCACCTAACGGTACATGAAATATCCGAAGATCGTTCACGCACTGTCAAGCAATCATTATACATAAATCATACGAGGCATACACTTACCACTTAAGGTAAGTGTATTAACTATCACATCGAGTATGCACACAGCCCCGAAAACATAACAAGGAAGTGGGGCTAGAAACTCACCTCAATGCGGTTGCGTTCACCGTTTACGGTTATTCCCTTCTTGAGCTGTGCACGACTAACTGTATAATAATTACAGTATTAAGTACCGCTCTAGTCATCTCATTGCTACTTAATTAGTCTTACACGTCTAAGCTGTTTTACTTTATTAAATTATTACCTGGTTAGTTAATCGTTACTCATTTACCTTTAAAAGGTATCTTTCATAAATTGCCAAACTCCAAGGGCTGTTATGTAATTATATAATTCTTTTCTAAGTCCAGGGACCATTCTGTCTTTATATTAAACTCCTAGTTCGTTACTTTGCCCTTAACGAATTGGGTAAAGAATTACCCTCTGATTCGTTAAGCTCCCATAACGAACTAGCTAACGAATCACCCTCTGATTAGCTAAGCTCTCATAACGAACTAGCTAACGAATCACCCTCTGATTCGCTAAGATCCCGTAACGAACTAGCTAACGAATCACCCTCTGATTCGCTAAGCTCCCATAACGAATCACCAATAGTTCTTATCCAGACTTTGACTCAAGGATGAAAGTCAAAATCGTCAAGAACAGCAAATAGTCAACAGATCTTAGATCTGCAATTAAACCTTCATTTCTTAACCAAATATCACGATTTTGGTATCGACGGAATCGTCTGACCAGCGCCTACGAACCCCAACCATCAAATCGGCCTAACATCGATGTTTAAGGGGTGCGATTTAGGCATATAGGTTACGGGTTTACTTAGGTTTACAATTAACCCATCAAATGTTAACCAATTTCCATAAGATTTGTTGTTTTGGATTCGTTTATAACAAACTAACACAGATCTAAGATTTTCTTAGTCAAACCGAACCTATATGAATGATTTCTAAATATAAACGTACCTTAGACGAGTCGGTATTCGAACACGAGCTGGTCTTTGATGTTGTTTTGGTTCGTCACAACGATCTAGCACCAACAATCTTGGGTTTCGACTTCGGATCTTGGTTCAGGTTATAGGATGGTGTGTGTGTTTTCCAAGGTGTAGGCTATGGTGTAGAGAATGGATAAAAAATGGAAAGGTTTAGGGTTTAAGGGGTATTTATACTCTCTTAAGCCCATGGACCTAAGGCCCATTCCATTCCTTATTTTCCATCTTCTAAAGTTCAAGCCCACCTTCTATTAGTTTATTTATTTAAACTGACACACGACACTTTATAAAATGAACGAAATTTATTTTATTAATTCTTATCAAAAAGCAGGATGTTACAAGTCTTCCCTCCTTAAAGAGGTTTCGTCCCCGAAACCTAACTATTACATAAACAAATTCGGGTAAAACTTGCGTATCTCATCCTCAGCTTCCCAAGTAGCATCTGAACCTTTGTGATGCTTCCATATCACTTTCACTAAAGGTATAACCTTGTGACGAAGCTGCTTCTCCTTGCGGTCAACTATCTCGATCGGTTGCTCAATGTAGTTCAACTGTTCATCAACCTCAATGTCCATTAATGGCACGCGGAACGTGTCATCAGCTAGACATTTTCTCGGATGAGAAACATGAAAGGTTGAATGAATTCCTTCTAACTCTCCTGGCAAGTCTAGTTTATAAGCCACTTCGCCTACATGATCTATAATTTTAAACGGTACAATGTACCTTGGACTCAATTTCCCCCACTTTCTAAAACGGATAATTCCTTTCCAAGGCGAGACCTTAAGCATCACATTGTCATCAATGTTAAACTCAATCGGTCGTCTCCGCTTATCCGCATACGACTTCTGTCTGTCTTGAGCGGCTTTCATTCTTGCTTTGATCTGATCGAACCTTGAAGAAGTTTCTTGAACCACTTCTAGGCTTCCCATTTCCTTCTGACCAATCTCATCCCAACACATCGGGGTTCTACATCGTCTGCTGTACAGCATCTCAAACGGTGCCATACCAATACTTGAATGGTAACTGCTGTTATAGGAGAACTCTGCCAGGTGCAGATGATCATCCCAACTTCCACCAAAATCTAAAACACAAGCTCGCAGCATATCCTCAAGGGTTTGGATCGTCCTTTCAGACTGTTCATTGGTTTGAAGGTGATACGCCGTACTGATGTTCAACCTCGTCCCCATAGCTTCATGGAATTTCTTCCAGAACCTCGAAGTAAACCCGTGTATCTCTATCAGACACGATCGATAACGGTACTCCATGCTTGGTTATAACTTCTTTAATGAACAAGTTTGCTAACGTTTCTGATGAGATGGCCTCTCGTATGGGCAGAAAATGAGCACTCTTGGTCAAACGGTCCACAATCACCCAGATAGTATCATGATGCTTAACTGTACGAGGTAGCTTAGTTATGAAATCCATGGTGATGTGTTCCCATTTCCACTCAGGTATCTCTAGCGGTTGCATCTCCTCATAAGGCTTTTGATGTTCGGCTTTGACTTTTAAGCAAGTTAAGCACTTACTAACATAATCCACTACATCATTATTCATCCCAGGCCACCAGTAGTCTCTTTTCAAATCTTGATAGATCTTTGTAGCTCCTGGATGAATCGAATATCTTGACTTATAAGCCTCATCTAAGATTCGACTTATAAGATCACCATGGCGTGGGATCCACATACAGTCGAACCTAGTCTTAACTCCATGAGTGTTTTCCATCAACTCATCTTGCTGGCCATAAATCCTTTCTTTCTTTACTAACCCTTCATCTACTAACACCTCAGACTGCACCTTGATGATTTCTTCAAAAAGACTTGGGTTCATGATCAATTGGTATGACTTTACTATTGCAAGGACTTTCTCATTCTTACGACTTAACGCGTCAGCGACTACAATAACTTTACCGGGATTGTAGGTTCCCAGCCGGATCTACACGGAATATCTCGTTCTACGTAGGTGCGGAATCCCTACGTAAGACAATACGAGCGTAGAAGACGATACACGTTAACACGATCAAACACACGTTACAATAAACGAAGACACGTTGTATTGCAACTGGAAACACGTGATTCACTGATCACCGATTACACAAAGCTCTAAACAACTCGTAAACTCGTTAACAACTCAGCCGTATATAACAGACGACAACTTCGCCTAACATGTTTAGGCGAAGTTGTCCCTAACTTCGCTTGTTCCACAAGTTCGCCTATATCAGCGAACTTGTGAGAACTTCGCTTAAAACCAAATACAAAACATACTAACTCGATTACAGACACTATATATTGAACTACTGACATCATGTACCAACAGACTCCCCCTTGGTAGTAGCTTCATATCTCTATCTTCAATCACGTGTCTCGTAATCCAAAACAATCTTGTATCTTCCATCTTCAAGCATGAACACCTTCTCGTACACAAACCGAAACTACTCTTTGATATTTCTTTGCTTCTTCTTTCTAAACAGGAATATAAAATATCTTTTTCTCGTTCAGCACCTGCAGATCAGCTTGAGACAAATTCACCAAGTGCATTGGATCATACACTCTCAGCATCTCTTGTTCATCTTCATCCTCCATTACTGCTTCAGCAGTTTCACAATCAACGTACCACCACTTCAGATCTTTGAGCACATCCTTGGGCATTTGTTTCATCGGCACTTCTTTTAGACACCGGATCGTCTTATACTTCATGATCATCTAAGGCTTGCCATCTGCTCTCATTCCTCTGTCTTTATCTTCAAAAAGCTTTCCTTTCTGTGGTTTCAACAGCTCGAACTTTTTCTCCTTTATACTTTCCTTCCATACTATCTTTCCAATGACCCTAGCCATGTTATCATCACTCCTGTTTATCAACCCCAATCTGGCTAAGTCCTTCACTTCACATTCAGGCAACGTATTCAACGATCTCAACAGCCTCTTGAAATACTGAACCCCATCATACCTTTTAATCACAAAGAGCCACAACTGATCATCATATAACCAGCATATAATCCCCTTTCTCGATTCAGCATAACCCCTGATGTTGTAACTTTTCTTAAACATAGTAGGGACCGTCGGTTTCTTAGTTTTTACAAACCACTGAGCGTAGCCTTCTTTCCATCTTGGCTGCTCTTCCCATTCCGTCTCATCGCTTCCCATATCTTGACCCATATCTGCCTTATCAACTTCCGGAATCTCGTGCTCAACGTTTTCCTCTACAATCTCTCCCTCTTCAATCTCACTATCAATAACACCTTCAGGAAGTATAAAACCGCTAGAGAGTTATGGAAAGCGCTTGAAAACCGATTTGAAGGTAATGTGGGGATACGTGCATCCAAGATTAAACTGCTCAAAAACCCAATTCTCGGTGTTCAAGTATTTGAATAATGAATCACTTGATGATATCATCACAAGATATTATCACCTGATGACCGAACTCAGCAATTATTCCATTGCTTACAAAGAAGAGGAGATCGTAGAAAAACTTCTTGATGCTCTCCCACCGAAATGGGAGATGTACACTGTCTTGATGAGAGAAGATAAAGAGTTTGCCGACTATGACTTGGAAACAGCAGTCAACAAACTACGAACTTTTTGAACTTAACATGGTTCGAAAAGAGACACCAACTGATCAGGTTCAGGATCCGGGAATGTATGGTGCGAAAGTTAATTCAAGTTCAAGTTCGAAGTCAGAATCTTCTGCTTACTACTCAAAGGGAGACTCGGGCGCTAACTCAACACATGAAGATCATGTAACTCTCAACATGGATGGTGATGTGTGTTTCGTAGCTGGTGGAACAAATGCTTCTAAACCTCAAGCAACCAAGGGTAGTTTTTCCTCAAGTGTTTTCGAACAACAACTACTCTCAGATGCCCATGAGTGTTAAATCTGCTGAATAGAAGTTTGCTCTCTATGCATCTTTCATTGCTTCTTACGAAAAATTACATTAAAGGTAAGATTGTTGATCCTGCAACTTTAGATGAAGGACTATGATCAGATCGATGCTGATGATCTGGAGGAGATGGATCTGCAGTGGCAGATGGCAATGATTGTAAGAAGAGTTAAAAGGTTTATGAAGAAGACTGGTAGAAAGTTAGTTGGTGAAAGACCAGGTTTTGATAAGTCAAAGGTGCGGTGTTATAACTGTCAACAGAATGGACACTTTGCTAAAGAGTGCACAAATGAACGTGTAGAACGCAGTCAGAACAGGTCTACACAACAGAGTGGTGGAAGTAGTGAGAATAGGGCGATGATATCCAAACAGAACGGGGAATACAATTGGAATCTGCAAGATGCTGAGGAGATGATGGATGATGATATTATAGGTGACGATGTGTTACCCGTTGAAGAGATAGAGAAGATTGGGGCTGAGATTGTTATTGATAGTGAGATTGAAGAGGGAGAGATTGTAGAGGAAAACGTTGAGCACGAGATTCCGGAAGTTGATAAGGCAGATATGGGTCAAGATATGGGAAGCGATGAGACGGAATGGGAAGAACAGCCAAGATGGAAAGAAGGCTACGCTCAGTGGTTTGTAAAAACTAAGAAACCGGCGGTCCCTACTATGTTCAAGAAAAGTTACAACATCAGGGGTTATGCTGAATCGAGAAAGGGGATTATATGCTGGTTATATGATGAGCAGTTGAGGCTCTTTGTGATTAAAAGGTATGATGGGGTTCAGTATTTCAAGAGGCTGTTGAGATCGTTGAATACGTTGCCTGAATGTGAAGTGAAGGACTTAGCCAGATTGGGGTTGATAAACAGGAGTGATGATAACATGGCTAGGGTCATTGGAAAGATAGTATGGAAGGAAAGTATAAAGGAGAAAAAGTTCGAGCTGTTGAAACCACAGAAAGGAAAGCTTGTTGAAGACAAAGATGGATGAATGAGAGCAGATGGCAAGCCTTGGATGATCATGAAGTATAAGCCGATCCGGTGTCTAAAAGAAGTGCCGATGAAACAAATGCCCAAGGATGTGCTCAAAGATCTGAAGTGGTGGTACGTTGATTGTGAAAATGCTGAAGCAGTAATGGAGGATGAAGATGAACAAGAGATGCTGAGAGTGTATGATCCAATGCACTTGGAGAATTTGTCTCAAGCTGATCTGCAGGTGCTGAACGAGAAAAAGATATTTTATATTCCTTCTTGGAAAGAAGAAGCAAAGAAATATCAAAGAGTAGTTTCGGTTTGTGTACGAGAAGGTGTTCATGCTTGAAGATGGAAGATACAAGATTGTTTTGGATTACGAGACACGTGATTGAAGATAGAGATATGAAGCTCCTGCCAAGGGGGAGTCTGTTGGTACATGATGTCAGTAGTTCAGTATATAGTGTTTGTAATCGAGTTAGTATGTTTTGTATTTTGTTTTAAGCGAAGTTCTTACAAGTTCACCTTCTCTAACTTCAATTTACCATTAGTCACCGTCCCAATTCCAGTAATCCTTCCACCACTCTCTCCAGCAAAACTTACTCTTCCTCCCTGAACAGGTTTCCATTCGTGTAACAAATTCTTATTACCCGTCATGTGCCGGGAACAACCGCTATCCACAACCCATAGATTGTTTGCAGCCCTGTTCAACTGTTCCTACACGATTAAAGCAAAGGATTAAAATCTGGGGACCCAAGACCTATTGGTCTTGGGTCGATACATCCCGTACTTTGGCTGTCCAAAGTTAGTATTAGAATGATATCTGTAAGTCTTAAAAGGATACCTTCATGTAGATTGACTATGAGGTCATCCAAACCTTCGTGAATTAAATGAATTATTACTAATGGTTTGGTTGTTAAAAGGGGAAAACTAAGATCGATTTCTTTGAAAACCTGGATTAGTCCAATGTCTGACCTTTGATGAGTTTTCATTTTTACCATTATAGTGATTACTGTTAGTTCTGTTCTCAGTTTTCGAAGGCCTCATACCTCTAAATCTCTGCTTCAGAGGGCAATCAGCAATCAGGTGTCCTATTTGATTGCATCTGAAACAACTCCTGTGTTCAACTTTCGTCTCAATAGTTGTTTTAGATGTTGAGGCTGCATTACTGCCCGTTTGTCTAACATATGGTGGGACATACGGGTTTAGTGGAGAATTCTTTTCAGTTGTTTTATTTTCCTCTCCACGTTTTAGTAACACTTCCTCTACTTTTGTCTCACTCGACTCGGATGTCTTGTCCGAATTTGATGAGACAGGACTAGGAACAGAAATCTTAACATTAGAAACAGGCTTACTCATTTCCCCTTTACTAACTTCTGGATCTTTAATCGTAACCTTAACAGGAACTGTCTGACCAATTTCAACATCTACAGATTTCTGATTACTAGGATCATAAGTGTAGTTATGATTATAAGGTGGTGGAACTTCATTATATCCAATTCCTCCCCTTTTAACTGGGGAACGTTGATCACTTACGAGGTGATCAAGTATAGCAGAGGAATTTCTAAATTGCTCAAGCATTCTGTTTAGTTCCACCACTTTCACCTGGTGATCAGCTATCTGTTTATCCCTTTCAGCTATTAGTTTGGTTTTCTCTTCTAACACTTCATAGCTAAGATCAATTACTTGTATTTTTTCAGCTACACTGGCTTTAAGACTTCTGATATCTTTCTCACTAGCTTTTATTTTTACCTTGTAACTATTTTCTCTAGCTTTAGTGTAATGATGATCTTCTTTTAATGTTTTAAATTGAGCATCCAAACTAACAAACTGATCAGTTATTGTTTTCAATTGTTCAGACATATTTTCACATTTCGTACACGGGAGTTTTGTACTTACCTCGGAGAGCTGATCTGTCACTTCTGCCATCTAAGCTTGATTTTCTCCAGTCACTTTCTCACTTCCTGCAGTTTTGATGTTCGCCAAATTGGCATGTTCGAACACTTCCTCAACTTGCAGATTCCAATTGTATTCCCCGTTCTGTCTGGATATCATCGCCCTATTCTCACTACTTCCACCACTCTGTTGTGTAGACCTGTTCTGACTGCGTTCTACACGTTCATTTGTGCACTCTTTAGCAAAGTGTCCATTCTGTTGACAGTTATAACACCGCACCTTTGACTTATCAAAACCTGGTCTTTCACCAACAAACTTTCTACCAGTCTTCTTCATAAACCTTTTAACTCTTCTTACAATCATTGCCATCTGCCACTGCAGATCTATCTCCTCTAGATCATCAGCATCGATCTGATCATAGTCTTCGTCTAAAGTTGCAGGATCAACAATCTTACCTTTAATGTACTTTTTCGTAAGAAGCAATGAAAGATGCATAGAGAGCAAACTGCTGTTCAGCAGATTTAACACTCATGGGCATCTGAGAGTTGTTGTTGTTCGGAACACTTGAGGAAAAACTACCATTGGTTGCTTGAGGTTTAGAAGCATTTGTTCCACCAGCTACGAAACACACATCACCATCCATGTTGAGAGTTACATGACCTTCATGTGTTGAGTTAGCGCCCGAGTCTCCCTTTGAGTAGTAAGCAGATGATTCTGACTTCGAACTTGAACTTGAATTAACTTTCGCACCATACATTCCCGGATCCTGAACCTGATCAGTTGGTGTCTCTTTTCGAACCATGTTAAGTTCAAAAGTTCGTAGTTTGTTGACTGCTGTTTCCAAGTCATAGTCGGCAAACTCTTTATCTTCTCTCATCAAGACAGTGTACATCTCCCATTTCGGTGGGAGAGCATCAAGAAGTTTTTCTACGATCTCCTCTTCTTTGTAAGCAATGGAATAATTGCTGAGTTCGGTCATCATGTGATAATATCTTGTGATGATATCATCAAGTGATTCATTCTTCAAATACTTGAACACCGAGAATTGGGTTTTGAGTAGTTTAATCTTGGATGCACGTATCCCCACATTACCTTCAAATCGGTTTTCAAGCGCTTCCCATAACTCTCTAGCGGTTTTATACTTCCTGAAGGTGTGAAGAATCTCTTGTGGAAGAGCCATTGTTATCGCAGCATGAGCTTTGCTTTCAGCCTCATACATCTTCTTTTCTTCCTCTTCCATCTTGTTGTATTTCTTAATCTGTTCACGACCCTCATACAAAGCAGTTGGTGGAATGTATCCATCTTGAATGCACACCCACATCTTAGCATCTTGATATTTAACATACTGCTCAAACCGATCTTTCCAAGCCACGAAATCGGTTCCTTTAAGCATTTTCGGTGCCTTAGTAGCTGAACCCGCTTCCACCTCCATTTTTACCAGTTCCGTAATATTTATAGAAGTCATCTTTTACGAAACGAAAACACAAAGAAACCCGAAAAATAAAAATTTTATTCTGAACCGTACTGTAGGCGAAGTTAAAGTTAACTTCGCAACTTCGCTTAAGTCTTAACTTCGCTTGAATTCTTAACTTCGCTCTACCTTTTTAAATTTGCCTGATTTGGCGAAGTTGTGGATAACTTCGCTTAAGTTAAGCGAACTTGTGAGGTAGGTGAAGTTGTGGATAACTTCGCTTGAGATAAGCGAACTTGTGAGGTAGGCGAAGTTGTGGATAACTTCGCTTAACCTTATATCTTCGCCTAAACCCTACAAACAGTAGCGGCAACTTCGCCTGATGAACACGATGATTTTGCAGGTTTGATTTTGACGTTTTGCGAGGTATGCGAAGGTGTAATGGGTTGTTTATGATGGTGGGAGGTGAGTAGGACACAAAAATTCGTTATTAACGTAAACTCGTCCCGCGAATAGTCGAACGGAACGATTTCTACCCCCGCGTGATAATCCCGAACCACACAATCACGAGCAAAAGCTCTAATACCAATTGTAGGTTCCCAGCCGGATCTACACGGAATATCTCGTTCTACGTAGGTGCGGAATCCCTACGTAAGACGATACGAGCGTAGAAGACGATACACGTTAACACGATCAAACACACGTTACAATAAACAAAGACACGTTGTATTGCAACTGGAAACACGTGATTCACTGATCACCTATTACACAAAGCTCTAAACAACTCGTAAACTCGTTAACAACTCAGCCGTAACCTAGCCGTATATAACAGACGACAACTTCGCCTAACATGTTTAGGCGAAGTTGTCCCTAACTTCGCTTGTTCCACAAGTTCGCCTATATCAGCGAACTTGTGAGAACTTCGCTTAAAACCAAATACAAAACATACTAACTCGATTACAGACACTATATACTGAACTACTGACATCATGTACCAACAGGGATAGTACTTAATGTCGCAGTCATAATCCTTAATCAACTCCAACCATCTTCTCTGCCTCATGTTCAATTCCTTCTGCTCGAAGAAGTACTTTAAACTCTTATGATCTGTATAGATAGTACACTTAGTACGTGTCACACCCTCAAAATCCACTAACGGAGTTTTACCGTCAGAGGGTGTGAACTAACAGGATCGGAATCATCAGTTATAATCAAACCATAAAACAAAGTTTCAAAACCATGAAAACGTTTACGAGTAAATAAATGCGGAAGCGTAAAAACCTTTAATCAAAAGTTGCGTCACGCAGGACGACTTAAAACCAGTGATAACCGTTAAAAATAAGTTTGCATAACAAAAGCGTTTTCAAGCAATGCATGTTCCTAAACCGCGCGCCCGCCTCGGCTACCTGAGAATAACATACTAAAAGTGTCAACACAAGGTTGGTGAGTTCACAAGTATATAAAATAAAACATTTAACGTTTGCGTTCAGCGTTTTGCGTTACAGCGTTTTGCGTTACAGCGTTTTGCGTTAAGCGTTACCAGATAGTGTTATGTCAATTATATAACTATAGGTAGCTAGCCTATAAAACAAGTATCACTAAGTGTTCGACACCGAAGCTGACTGTTTATCAATTTGCCTTGCCACCAGGTCATCCAGACCATGGTATGTGTTTAGCCAAGATTACACCCGCTCGACATCCAGTCGAGTTTAGCGTTGGGTGGGGTTTGTCAAACCCAGTAGTACTACTCAACAGTGACTCGCTATTATCCAAATATTAACCGGTTCGATGTTATGAAGGACTTTAGTTTACGCGTTTGCCACTTAGTCTTTACAAGTGATATATAACCTGTATTAACAAAATCTTAAATGCGTTTCGGAGTATGTTATCTCCCCCAAGTGAAAAGCGTTTAAAAACAGTTAAAAAGGGGAAAGTGAAACTCACTGTTTGCGAAGAAATTCCCAAATTAAATCACCAAGATGCGCGTCACAGAAAAACTCTCTCTAGCGTTCTAAAACAACAAAGAGATTTTTCTAAGTGTCGGAATATTATCGAGTCTCTAGACCCGGCACATAATACCTATGCACATAACATGTTTCGTGTTTCGTTTGTGATTCGTGTGTGACCTTAACAAATGTATTTGTGATACGTTACATGTGTAAGCAATTATTTACGTGTCATGGATTCATAAAGCACATCACTAGCAATTACTCCCCGTAAGGGCATTTTGGTCAACACATAACAATTAACTAGCCATTATTCCCCATGAGGGCAATTTGGTCAAATTATGACAATCAATTAGTAATTATTCCCCGCAAGGGCAATTTGGTCAAAACATAACAATTATATAGCAAGTATCATGTTTCATGCATTTTCACAAAACTCAGCAGCTAGTTTCACCGAGACAGAAATCCTACTTGAAAGATTGTACTATTCCACCGATCATAGCATCTCAATTAATTCACCAAAAATCATCACAGAAGCATATATGTATTAGGTTTCCAGAACATATTTTATTATATTTTTATTCCACATAGTTTTCTCACAATCATTAAATCGTTACAGCAAACTCATAACAGTCAAATTCATGCGCAACAGAATTTTATTTGAAATTCCCGTTAAACGAAAAATCCAATAAATGCAAGACCACTTGGGTTAGGTTCCTAACTCAATAAGTCAACTTACAGAAGTGGAACCTACCCAATTGGTCTCGTAGTTCATGAGATATAACATTTACAAAACAACCTAACAGCAGGTCTAACAGCTCAGCTTTGCACAACGTTTTTGTAAAATCATAAAAATTAACTTCTACTCGTCCAAAAATTACAAGTTTATATTCTTTAGAAACTAGACTCAACCTAGTTTACTGTAGTATCAATAATCTCAACAAATTTTCACTTTTACACTTCATTACAGTCACTTAAACATCAATAACATATTCTGTCCAGAAACTGTTTGCATCCAAACTCAACATATTAACTATCTATGAACTATCATGCATTCATATGACACTCTAGACTCCATAAACTCCATCCATGCACATCAATTACACATTACATACATGATTAGGGTTTTTGTTTGAACTCAAATCAAAGACACCATAATTAACATGTAACAATATCCAATCTAGTTATCAAATCATTATCCAATCAACAACAATCATATTAACTATACACACACACAAAATCGGCTCATTAGGGTTTTCAATTAACCCATTAAACATCAAAATCAAGTAATAAAGATGTATAGGATAATCGATTATACCTTCCTAGCACCTAATTCTTCAATCAAGGGCTTGATTTGATGGTTGTATGTGTGTGTATAGTCGACGGCAGCCAAGGGGAGGGGGGCTTGGGTTCCGATCAGGACTTGTGGAGAAAAGAAAATAATATTTAGGGTTTAGTTATTATTATTATTTATAGAATACTATGTTACACTTTGGCCCCTCCACTTTCAATTGTTGTTTTTCTAACTTAAATAACTAGTTTACGTCTTGAGTTAACGTTTATAACCATGTTATCACATAACACATAAGTCTAACACATAATTATCACATAATTACTGTTTTGACGTTTTTCGTTTATTCATCAATCGTTTGCGTCAACTCGTTAGCGTTTCGGTGCAATTCCCGAAAGACTACACATGTAGTAAGTGTTAAGCGTCATTTAAACCCTAGTTTAAATGTAATGAAGTGTGCGTTATAGATTCAGTGATCTTAAGTTTGAATTGACGGAGTTGAGTTAACGGAGTTAACTTGAAATTGACGATTGTCACATCATTCCCATGTTAAAGAATTTTCGTCCCGAAAATTTGAGTCAAGTCGTGATGAGTGTCTGAAAAAGTAAGAAAAATTTTCAGTTTGTCATAGTACGGTACAGATAATGCCTCCATATCTTAAGAGCATGCACTACAGCTGCTAACTCTAAATCATGCGTCGGATAAGTACTCTCGTGGACTTTCAACTGTCTAGACGCTTAAGCTATCACCTTTCCTCTCTGCATCAACACGCAACCTAGCCCTTGATGCGAGGCATCGGCACAAACAACTAAATCCTCATCACCATCGGGTAGAGAAAGGATTGGAGCTTGTGTGAGTCTCTTCTTTAATTCCTCAAAGGCTTCTTCTTGAAACTTTCCCCAACTGAATACTACCGACTTTCGGGTCATACCGGTCAACGGTGCGGCTATGTTGGAGAAACCCTCGATGAATCTCCTATAGTAGCTAGCTAACCCTAAGAAGCTTCGTATATCAGTCGGATTCTGCGGAGTCTTCCAATTCGTTATCGCTTCAATTTTAGCTGGGTCAACAGTAATCCCTTCAGGATTAATCACGTGACCTAGAAATTGCACTTCTCTTAACCAGAACGCGCATTTCGAAAACTTAGCATACAACTTCTCTCTCTTCAGGGTCTCCAATACTTCTCTCAGATGCTCAGCATGATCGGACTCGCTCTTGGAATAGATCAATATATCATCGATAAAGACGATTACTGACTTATCCAGCATTGGCTGACACACCCTATTCATCATGTCCATAAATGTTGAAGGAGCATTTGTTAGACCGAATGACATTACGAGGAACTCATAGTGTCCGTATCGCGTTCGGAACTCTGTTTTAGGGATGTCTGCCTCTTTCACCTTCAGCTGATGATAGCCTGATCTGAGATTTATCCGTGAGAACCAACTTGAACCTTGCAGTTGGTCAAACAGATCATCAATCCTTGGCAAATGATATCTATTCTTTACCGCAAGCTTATTCAACTCACGATAGTCTATGCACATTCTCATACTTTCGTCCTTTTTCTTCACGAACAACACTGGTGCGCCCCATGGGGAAACACTTGATCTTATGAAACCTTTGTCGAGGAGTTCTTGCAGTTGGGACATCAATTCTTTCATTTCGGACGGTGCTAGACGGTAAGGTGCTTTCGCGACGGGTTGGCCACCCGGTACTAAGTCTATCTGGAATTCTATTTCTCGCTCTGGTGGTAACCCATGAAGATCCTCTGGGAATACTTCTGGCTAGTCGTGCACGATAGGAACATCTTTCATTTCTTTCGTCTCGGCCGTAGCGTTGACAACATACGCCAGGTAGGCACAGCACCCTCGCCTTAGCAAACCCTCGGCTTTTATCATCGAAATGACATTAAGCCCAGAACTTTCCTTATCACCATAAACCGTCACCGCACTACCATCCAAGGACTTTAACCTTATTATCCTACTCCTACACACTATCTGAGCTTCGTACTCAGACAACCAATCCATCCCCAAAACCACATCGAACCCTCCTAAGGTCATAACATACAAAGTAACAGGGAACTCATGTCCCTCCAATTCTATCTTATAGTCCTTAACCATTTTCATTATTTTAACCGAAGTGTCACTAGCGGTTTCTACCATAAGAGTTTCAGACACTCGGCAACATTTCATTTTAGCTAGTTTACTAAATCGTGTGGCTACGAAACTTTTGTTTGCGCCCGAATCAAACAATACTGAAGCGGAAATACCGTTTACTAGAAACGTACCTGTGACGACATCGGGAATATGCTTGGCTTGCTCTTGGGTCAACATGTAGGCCCTAGTCCTCGGCCTTGCTTGATCAGCATCTTTCTTCCCACTACCTCCAGCCTCACCATCGGTGCACTCTCTCGCCATATGGCCTGTCTTGCCACATTTGTAACATACTGGCTTCGCACTGCACTCATTGGCATAATGCCCTACCTTCCCACACTTATAACACACATTAGACCCCATCCGGCATTCTCCACCGTGAGTCTTTCCACATTTGCTACAAACCTCAGAACTCCTACTCCACTTACACTCGCCACCATGCATCTTTCCGCAGGTCTTACACGATCTCTTCTCCCACACTTTCTGCTTCTTATCTTGGGAGTTCCATAACTGAGTACCGGGTCGCTTAACAGGAGCAACCCACTTCTTATCTTTATTTTCTTCTTCCACCACTGCATCATCCACAGCCAGGTCTGCATAAACCACCTCTGCGAGCTCGACAGCAGAGTCAAAGGTAGCAGGTTTACTCGTCCTGACTAGCACGCGGACTTTCTGTGGCAATCCCCTCACATAACACTTGATTCTCTTGGCCTCAGTGTTAACCATATCGGGTACCAACCTAGACATTCGATTGAACTCGGTGGTGTACTCACGATGTGTCATTGTCCTAGCTTTCAAGTTCAGGAACTTAATCTCCGCCCTCTCAACCTCGACGTCAGGACATAACTTCTTCATCACTAACTCCTTCAGATCCTCCCACTTCATCGCTTTGATCTCTTCACGGGTCTTCCTCTACTCCACACTCTCCCACCAATACATAGCCTCATCCTCGAATGATTGAGTAGCATAACCTACCGCTTGGTCGGGACGGCACTCGCTAATGCGGATAATTTTATCCATGGCGGTTATCCATTTGAGAGTAGCGATTACGTCTCCTAAACCAGTCAGCTTAGGCGGGTCACAACTTTTGAAGGACATATAGTTGCAACCGCCTCGGCCCCTCTTCCTATCATCAACTTTCACAGACCTTACCTCACTTGAATCACCCTTTTCCCTCTCATCATCTCTCCTACCATCACCACCTGCCCCTTCAGCAGTTCTTTCACGGCTTCCAGCAGACCCTCCAGGAGTTATATTCTTCACAGCAGTAGCTACAGCTTGAACAATAGCTGCTTGAATCACGGGATCCAGTTGGACTCCTTCGTTGTTCTCCGGGTTTCTTCCAGCTGTGCTTCCTTCAGCTTAGGTGTTGGAAGCTGTCTCTACCGAAGGTCGTTGGGCACGACGAGGCCTGCCGCATCCTCAACCTCCCGCTTCCACATTTCCTCCAGTTCCAGTCATCGTATTCTAAAAAAAAGGGAAAACACAAACGTCATCACTTAAGGAACTATTTAGTACAAGGATAGTAAGGCTAACAGGTAATAACAGTGGCCAATTGTGATTAGCTGATCACGTTACTTTCCGTGTCCTATACACTTCCCCTTATGAGTCTATTTGTGCTGGTTCTATTCTAAACAGTTAATCAATCAAATAATCCAATTCCTAACATTCACATATCCTTTCTTTAGCAATCAAGCTAACATTAACATACATATTTATCCATACACTTTACCGTTACTGGGCTGGCTTGAGTGACACATGGCTATCTTGAACTAGCATCTTCTTTCTTTTCTTACTTAAATACCATTCTCTGTTCGAGTCTAAGCATGTAGGATGCTTAAATCTCTCGAACTTTGCTCTGATACCAACTTGCAAGGCCCCGTTACCGGTAGCCCTACTTTCGTGTTGGATTTACTCATATACGCAGTTCTAAATATCATAGTTAATTAAAACATTCGCGGAACATTAAAAACATTCAACCATTACATTCCATAACCGTAATTCTTGTCTTATCGAGCATTCATAGTCATTTAAAAACAAAACATAGTCTTTTAAAATAAAACATCATAGCAAAATCTTCAGATGCCAGCTTCGTCCAACTCTGCCATGTGTCCTCCTCAAGCTACCTGCCTCATTCTACTCACCTGCGTGCATACTAAAAGTCAGCTACGCTGAGTGAGTTCTAGTTAATCACATAATTATACAATACCTTCTTACATTTCATACTTAACCTCTTAACTTTCTTTCATACACACATAAGTGCATATACATTCATTCTTACCTTCATACTTTCTTTACATACATAATCATACATTTTAAAGAGCCTTTCGCCCTATAACCTCACAGATATTACAAGGGTCTGGTCCCTAACATCACAGATATTATAAGGGTCTGGTCCCTAACATCACAGATATTATAAGGGTCTGGTCCCTAACATCACAGATATTATAAGGGTCTGGTCCCTACCATCACAGATATTATTAGGGTCTGGTCCCTACCATCACAGATATTATTAGGGTCTGGTCCCTTTGTTTAATGCTACTGTACCATACCTGCTCTTACATAATTTCCTTGACAATACGTGCAATCTCCGAAGAGCGTTCACGCACCATCAACATAACATACATACATTATGCATACGTCATATATTCATACATACATCATATCTTGCATCATACGTATCAATCATATCTTTAACTACCACCTAACGGTACATGCAATATCCGAAGATCGTTCACGCACCGTCAAGCAATCATTATACATAAATCATACGAGGCATACACTTACCACTTAAGGTAAGTGTATTAACTATCACTTCGAGTATGCACATAGACCCGAAAACATAACAAGGAAGTGGGGCTAGAAACTCACCTCAATGCGGTTGCGTTCACCGTTTACGGTTATTCCCTTCTTGAGCTGTGCACGACTAACTGTATAATAATTACAGTATTAAGTACCGCTCTAGTCATCTCATTGCTACTTAATTAGTCTTACACGTCTAAGCTGTTTTACTTCATTAAATCATTACCTGGTTAATTAATCGTTACTCATTTACCTTTAAAGGTATCTTTCATAAATTGCCAAACTCCAAGGGCTGTTATGTAATTATATAATTCTTTTCTAAGTCCAGGGACCATTCTGTCTTTATATTAAACTCCTAGTTCGTTACTTTGCCCTTAACGAATTGGGTAAAGAATTACCCTCTGATTCGCTAAGCTCCCATAACGAACTAGCTAACGAATCACCCTCTGATTCGCTAAGCTCTCATAACGAACTAGCTAACGAATCACCCTCTGATTCGCTAAGATCCCATAACGAACTAGCTAACGAATCACCCTCTGATTCGCTAAGCTCCCATAACGAATCACCAATAGTTCTTATCCAGACTTTGACTCAAGGGTCAAAGTCAAAATCGTCAAGAACAGCAAATAGTCAACAGATCTTAGATCTGCAATTAAACCTTCGTTTCTTAACCAAATATCACGATTTTGGTATCGACAGAATCGTCTGACCAGCGCCTACAAACCCCAACCATCAAATCGGCCTAACATCGATGTTTAAGGGGCGCGATTTAGGCATATAGGTTACGGGTTTACTTAGGTTTACAATTAACCCATCAAATGTTAACCAATTTCCATAAGATTTGTTGTGTTGGATTCGTTTATAACAAACTAACACAGATCTAAGATTTCCTTAATCAAACCGAACCTATATGAACGATTTCTAAATATAAACGTACCTTAGACGAGTCGGTATTCGAACACGAGCTGGTCTTTGATGTTGTTTTGGTTCGTCACAACGATCTAGCACCAACAATCTTGGGTTTCGACTTCGGATCTTGGTTTGGGTTATAGGATGGTGTGTGTGTTTTCCAAGGTGTAGGCTATGGTGTAGAGAATGGATAAAAATGGAAAGGTTTAGGGTTTAAGGGGTATTTATACTCCCTTAAGCCCATGGACCTAAGGCCCATTCCATTCTTTATTTTCCATCTTCTAAAGTCCAAGCCCACCTTCTATTAGTTTATTTATTTAAACTGACACACGACACTTTATAAAATGAACGAAATTTATTTTATTAATTCTTATCAAAAGCAGGATGTTACACAACTTGACTTAAACCATTATATTGTTGATCAAAATTTGAATTTTATAGAAATTTCTTAGCAATGCATTGACTTTCTTTTACTGTGAGTGAATATGCATGAGTCCATATGTCGGCTTACATACATTGTATCCCCTGGTATCCGTTTTTATTGGTATTAAGACGCGCGCAAGGGAGGAACAATGTATGACTAACAGCGGATTTTGATCAAGTCAGTAATTTAGATTTGTACGAAGTACAGCAGTGATCAAGTTTAATGACTTTGGGTTTGCTCTAAAAGTGAATAAAATATTCATGCATATGAATACCCAGATGATTAAGCCGCATAAAGACTCACAGTGTCCAGAAACTCAAAGCTTGTTATTTGCTTTATTTTATTTTCGGGTGATCAAACAAGTATAAGGCTTGAGTATGACAGGTTATTACATTTCTGCCATCCTCACCGAAACTTTTTCTAGAGACTAACACCTCTTTCAATTTGGCGTTTCTTTACATTTATATAACATACTTTACTCTACTTGTTTGTTTTAAGACCTACCAATGCACCAATGCAATTAAGCACACAGTCTTTTAAGCTTATTTCTTGCTGGATTTGGGGTCAAGATAGTCAATATACTATAAATTTCTCTTTTTTCTTCAAAAAACTCAAAATTTTGAGGAGAATAAAACAAAATAAAGATAAATTTAATCGCCCCAGTTAACTTAAGTCTATAAATAAATGGCTAACCTATCAATTCACAAGTGAATAATAGGACCAAAACACGCAAGCATGCTTCACGAACTTAAATAACCGACATAATTTTCAGCGAGAAAATTAACTAAAACGCATAACGAACGCCCCAACTACTTTCCATTATCAGGTGAATGGCTAACCCGATCATTTACAGGTAAATGTCAGGACCAAACATATACAAGTACATGTCCTTCAAATTTGGGTAATTGACATGCTTTTCAGCGAATGTATGAAAAAATCTTTTAGGTTTTTCTCTATACATACATTAAAACACAGTCCTTTTGTCTTTTTCAATTTTCTTATAAACAAAATAAAATTCACAATCTTTTTGGTTTTTCAGATTTTTCTGTACAAACTAAAAAACACAATCTTTTTGACTTTTCAAATTTTCAAATGTTTTTGGATTTTAAAATTTTAATGTTTTTGGGTTTTATCTATACAGACTAAAAACACAATATTTTTGTATTTTCTAATTTTTCACCCCCTAAAACCTGAAAACCAAAGTAAATTTTAAAATAAAAGGTAACAGAAAAGAAATATAGTCATCCTTGTTTCAGGATATCAGCGAGGGTCTTCAATCCATTTAAACCAAGAAAAAATTGAAAACGAGTTTTATCAAAGGCTTTGGTAAATAGATCGGCTTTCTGAAAGTCAGTATGTACTTTCTCAAGGTCAATTAATTTCTTCTCAAAGCAATCCCGTATAAAATGATATCGAATTTCGATATGTTTAGTTTTAGAATGTTATATGGGATTCTTTGAGATAGATATTGCAGCAGAGTTATCAATCAAAATAGGAGTAGTAAGAAACTTCTAATCTTAGTCGCGAAGATGGTGGTGTATCCACAAAACCTGGGAATAGCAACTCGAGGCTGCAACATACTCAGCTTCAGCGGTTGAAGTGGAGACCATTGTCTGCTTCTTACACTGCCAGGAAACAAGCCGGTTTCCTAAAAATAGACACCCTGTCGTGGTTGATTTGAAGTTGATCTTACAACCTCCATAGTCCAAGTCTGAGAAGGCGGTAAGCTCAAAGTTATCTTCCTTGGGGTACCACAACCCGATGTCTGGATTTCCCCTCAGATACTGAAGTATTCGCTTAACCGCTGCTAGGTCAGTCACTCGTGGACTTGCTTGAAACCTAGCACAAAGACAAACAGCAAACATAATGTCAGGGCGAGAAGCCGTTAGATACATTAAAGATCCGATCATAGCACGATAGAGGGTAGGATCAACGGCATCCTCCAATTCATCCAGTGATAAATTGTGACCCACGGGGAGAGGAGTTGAAGGGATTATTCCAGCAGATGTCTTGAATCGGATCAAGACATCGTTCACATACTTGGTCTGGTGAACTTGCAACCCTAAAAAGAAATTCATCTCTCCCATCGAGCTCGTCTCGAACTTCGTTTGCATGGACTTCTTGAACTCCTTACATAACGTGTCGTTTGTGTTGGTACATGATGTCAGTAGTTCAGTATCTAGTGTCTGTAATCGTGTTATTTGGATTTGTATTAAGGTTTAAGCGAACTTGTCTCACAAGTTCGCCTGATATAGGCGAACTTGTGGAACAAGCGAAGTTAGTGACAACTTCGCCTAAACATTTTAGGCGAAGTTGTCGTATGATATATAGGTTTAGGTTACGGCTTGTTTGATAAGAGTTGTTCAGTTCGTGTAATCGGTGATTGATATATCACGTGTTATTAGTTGCAATACAACATGTTCTTTGTTTATTGTAACGTGTGTTTGCTTGTGTTTAACGTATATCGATTCTACGCTCGTATCGTCTTACGTAGGGATTCCGCACCTACGTAGAACGAGATATTCCGTGTAGATCCGGCTGGGAACCTACATTTGGTATCAGAGCGTTTGCTCGTGATTGTGTGGTTCGGGATTATCACACGGGTGTAGAAATCGTTCCGTTCGACTATTTGCGGGACGAGTTTACGTTAATATACCGAGTTTTTGTGTCCTACTCACCTCCCACCATCAAAAACAACCCATTACACCTTCGCATAGCTCGCAAAACGTCAAAATCAAACCTGCAAAAACATTGTGTTCATCAGGCGAAGTTGCCGTCACTGTTTGTAGGGTTTAGGCGAAGATATAAGGTTAAGCGAAGTTATTAACAACTTCGTCTACCTCACAAGTTCGCTTAACTTAAGCGAAGTTATCCACAACTTCGCCTAATCTGGCGAAGTTGAGAAGAAAGCGAAGTTGAAAGATCAAGCGAAGTTAGGACTTAAGCGAAGTTAAGTTTAACTTCGCCTACTGGTACTGTTCAAAAAAAATTAAAAAAATTTTTCGGGTTTCTTTGTGTTTTCGTTTCGTACTTCTATAAAAGATGACTTCCATAAATATTACGGAACTGGTAAAAATGGAGGTGGAAGCAGGTTCAGCTACTAAGGCACCGAAAATGCTTAAGGGAACCGATTTCGTGGCTTGGAAAGATCGGTTTGAGCAGTATGTTAAATATCAAGATGCTAAGATGTGGGTGTGCATTCAAGATGGATACATTCCACCAACGGCTTTGTATGAGGGTCGTGAACAAATTAAGAAATACAATAAGATGGAAGAGGAAGAAAAGAAGATGTATGAGGCTGAAAGCAAAGATCATGCTGCGATAACAATGGCTCTTTCACAAGAAATTCTTCACACCTTCAGGAAATATAAAACCGCCAGAGAGCTATGGGAAGCGCTTGAAAACCGATATGAAGGTAATGTGGGGATACGTGCATCCAAGATTAAGCTACTCAAAACCCAATTCTCGGTGTTCAAGTATTTGAAGAATGAATCACTTGATGATATCATCACAAGATATTATCACCTGATGACCGAACTCAGCAATTATTCCATTGTTTACAAAGAAGAGGAGATCGTAGAAAAACTTCTTGATGCTCTCCCACCGAAATGGGAAATGTACACTGTCTTGATGAGAGAAGATAAAGAGTTTGCCAACATTGACTTGGAAACAGCAGTCAATAAACTACGAACTTTTGAACTTAACATGGTTCGAAAAGAGACACCAACTGATCAGGTTCAGGATCCGGGAATGTATGGTGCGAAAGTTAATTCAAGTTCAAGTTCGAAGTCAGAATCATCTGCTTACTACTCAAAGGGAGACACGAGCTCTAACTCAACTCATAATGGTCATGTAACTCTCAACATGGATGGTGATGTGTGTTTCGTAGATGGTGGAACAAACACTTCTAAACCTCAAACAACAAAGGGTAGTTTTTCTTCAAGTGTTCCGAACAACAACTACTCTCAAATGCCCATGAGTGTTAAATCTGCTGAACAGCAGTTTGCTCTCTATGCATCTTTCATTGCTTCTTGCGAAAATTACATTTAAGGTAAAATCGTTGATCCTGCAACTTTAGACGAAGACTATGATCAGATCGATGCTGATGATCTGGAGGAGATGGATCTGCAGTGGCAGATTGCAATGATAGTAAGAAGAGTTAAAAGGTTTATGAAGAAGACTGGTAGAAAATTCGTTGGTGAAAGACCAGGTTTTGATAAGTCAAAGGTTCGGTGTTATAACTGTCAACAGAATGGCCACTTTGCTAAAGAATGCACAAGTGAACGAGTAGAACGTAGTCACAACAGGCCAACACAACCGAATGGGGGAAGTAATGAAAATAAGGCGATGATATCCAGACAGAACGGGGAACACAATTGGAATCTGCAAGTTGAGGAAGTGTTCGAACAGGCCAACTTGGTTAACATCGAAACTGAAGAAAAAAAACAGAGAGACAAGAGAAGATCAAGCTTATATGGCAGAGGTGACAGATCAGCTCTCTGAGGTAAGTTCTAAACTCCCTTGTACGAAATGTGAAAATCTGTCTGAACAATTGAAAACAATAACTGATCAGTTTGTTAGTTTGGATGCTCAATTTAGAACATTAATAGAAGATCATTATTACACTAAAACTAGAGAAAAAAATTACACTGTAAAAATAAAAGCTAGTGAGAAAGATATCAGAAGTCTTAAAGCCAGTCTAGCTGAAAAAATACAAGTAATTGATCTTAGCTATGAAGTGTTAGAAGAGAAAACCAAACTAATTGCTGAAAGGGATAAACAGATAGCTGATTACCAGGTGAAAGTGGTGGAACTAAACAGAAAGCTTGAGCAATTTAGAAATTCCTCCGCAATACTTGATCACCTCGTAAGTGATCAACGTTCCCCAGTTAAAAGGGGAGGAATTGGATATTCTGAAGTTCCACCACCTTATAATCATAACTATACTTATGATCCTAGTAATCAGAAATCTGTTGATGTTGAAATTTGTCAGAAAGTTCCTGTTAAAGTTACGATTAAAGATCCAGAAGTTAGTAAAAGCGAAACGAGTAAGCCTGTTTTGAATGTTAAGATTTATGTTCCTAGTTCTGTCTCATCAAATTCGGACAAGACATCCGAGTCTAGTGAGACAAAAGAAGAGGCAGTGTTACTAAAACGAGGAGAGGAACATAAACCAACTGAAAAGAATTCTCCACTAAACCCGTATGTCCCACCATATGTTAGACAAACGGGCAGTAATGCAACCTCAACATCTAAAACAACTGTTGAGACGAAAGTTGAACACAGGAGCTGTTTCATATGCAATCAAATAGGACACCTGATTGTTGATTGCCCTCTGAATCAGAGATTCAAAGGTATGAGGCCTTCAAAAACTGAGAATAGAACTAACAGTAATTACTATAATGGTAAGAATGAAAACTCATCAAAGTTCAGATATTGGACTAATCCAGGTTTTCAAAGAAGTCGATCTCAGTTTTTCCCTATTAACAACCAAATCATTAGTTATAATTCATTTAATTCACGAAGGTTTGGATGGCCTCATAGTCAATCTACTAGAAGGTATCCTTTTAGGACTTACAGAAATCATTCTAATACTAACTTAGGACAGCCAAAGCACGGGATGCCTTTTAACAGATTTAATCGACCCAAGACCAATAGGTCTTGGGTCCCCAGATTTTAATCCTTTGCTTTAATCGTGCAGGAACAGTTGACCAGGGCTGCAAACAATCTATGGGTTGTGGGTAGCGGCTGTTCCCGGCACATGACGGGTAACAAGAATTTGTTACACGAATGGAAACCTGTTCAGGGAGGTAGAGTAAGTTTTGCTGGAGAGAGTGGTGGAAGAATTACTGGAATTGGAACGGTGACTAATGGTAAAATGAAGTTAGAAAAGGTGAATTTCGTTGAAGAGCTGAAGCATAATCTGCTGAGTGTGTCTCAGATCTGTGACAAAGATTACACTGTACACTTTACCAAAAATGAAGCGATCGTACTGTATCCTGGTTTCAAGATACCAGAGGCATGGATAGTGATGAAGGCTCCAAGGGAAAAGAATACATATGTTATGGACATGAGGTCGACTGAGATGGTAACAGAAGAATCATGTCTTCTGTCAAAAGCAACTGAATCGGAGTCCGGGTTATGCTGAATCGAAAAAATGGATTATATGCTGGTTATATGACGAGCAGTTGAGGCTTTTTGTGATTAAAAGGTATGATGGGGTTCAGTATTTCAAGAGGTTGTTAAGATCGTTGAATACGTTGCCTGAATGTGAAGTGAAGGACTTAGCCAGGTTGAGGTTGATCAACAGGAGTGATGATAATATGGCTAGGATCATTGGGAAGATAGTCTGGAAGGAAAGCATAAAGGAGAAAAAGTTCGAGCTGTTGAAACCACAGAGAGGAAAGCTCGTTGAAGACAAAGACAGAGGAATGAGAGGAGATGGCAAGCCTTGGATGATAATGAAGTATAAGCCGATCCGGTGTCTAAAAGAAGTGCCGATGAAACAAATGCCCAAGGATGTGCTCAAAGATCTGAAATGGTGGTACGTTAATAGTGAAACAGCTGAAGCAGTAATGGAGGATGAAGATGAACAAGAGCTGATGAGAGTATATGATCCTATGCATTTAGTGAATTTGTCTCAAGCTGATCTGCAGGTGCTGAACGAGAAAAAGATATTTTACATTCCTGCTTGGAAAGAAGAAGCAAAGAAATATCAAAGAGTAGTTTCAGTTTGTGTACGAGAAGGCGTTCATGCTTGAAGATGGATGATACAAGATTTTTGGGATTACGAGACACGTGTTTGAAGATAGAGATATGAAGCTACTGCCAAGGGGGAGTCTGTTGGTACATGATGTCAGTAGTTCAGTATCTAGTGTCTGTAATCGTGTTATTTGGATTTGTATTAAGGTTTAAGCGAACTTGTCTCACAAGTTCGCCTGATATAGGCGAACTTGTGGAACAAGCGAAGTTAGTGACAACTTCGCCTAAACATGTTAGGCGAAGTTGTCGTATGATATATAAGTTTAGGTTACGGCTTGTTTGATAAGAGTTGTTCAGTTCGTGTAATCGGTGATTGATATATCACGTGTTATTAGTTGCAATACAACGTGTTCTTTGTTTATTGTAACGTGTGTTTGCTTGTGTTTAACATATATCGATTCTACGTTCGTATCGTCTTACGTAGGGATTCTGCACCTACGTAGAACGAGATATTCCGTGTAGATCCGGCTGGGAACCTACAGTTTGTAGACCCAAAGATAATATCCTCGGCATAAATCTGAACTAGGAGAAGATCATCACCAATAGTCTTCTGAAATAAAGTGCAATCGACAGTCCCTCGCTTGAAGCCGTTATCAGTCAGATGTTCGGCGAGCGTGCCATACCAATCCCTCAGGGCTTGATGTAGACCATACAGGGCCTTGTTTAATCGGTAAACTCGGTCCGGGTAATCAGGATCTTCAAAACCAGGAGGCTGTAAAACGAACACTTCCTCGTGTAGTTCACCATTGAGAAAATCACTTTGAACATCCATTTGATATACCTTGATATTCTTATAAGCAGCATACGCCAGAAAGATTCGAATAGACTCTAATCTTGCAACTGGTGCATACACTTCAGTATAATCAATACCCTCCTGCTGATGAAAGCCTTGCACCACTAATTGTGCCTTGTTTCGTACGATCACACCTCGATCGTGTTTCTTACATTTAAATACCCACTTATTCGGAATAGCTTTCTTGACTCGAGCAGGTTTGTCAATTAAATCCCAAACACCCAAACGTGAAAATTATTGTAATTCTTCTTGCATAGATTCTACCCAAGAAGGATCTTGAAGAACCATACGTGGCGTCGTTGGCTCAACTTGGGATAGAAAGCAAGTGAATTTAGCAACATTTACAATTTCAGAGGAATGTGAATCTGCATAAGCACACAATACGTTATTCTCACTCGACGAAGCAACTTGATGACGTGTTTGAACGCCCACATCAAGTTCTCCAATGATGTTTTCCTATGGATGATAATTATGAATCCGAAGAGTGGGATTCTCAGGAACAACAACATTATCAAATAAGTTAAGACAACTTCACCATAGGCCCAAGCCCAAGCCCGCGAGTTTGTGTATCTATATATATGTGTGTCAAGTTTAGGGTTTGGTATCCAGAAAAAGTTAGTAGTTCAATTGTTTAGTTGCATAGAGAGAAACAGAAAGAGAGAGTCGTGTGGGCAGACCCGAGGTAGAGCTCACCTCGGGTCGGCCGTGTTTTGTTTTCTCGTTCGGTATGTAATGCATTTTGAATATTATATAAAGGATCTGTAGATTCGTTTATTTCATTCGTGTGTATGTTTGTGTTTATTCGTGTTCTTCGTCTCCAACACCATAAACGAGTCTAGGAGGATTCCGCACTCCTAGACATCGTGCGGATCTCGTATCGATCACCATCGCACCGGGGCCATAAACAAGTCTAGGAGGATTCCGCACTCCTAGACATAGTGCGGATCTCGTATCGATCACCATCGCACCGGGGACTTACTAAAAGGCAGCCCAAGCCTCAGTCTTGGGCACCTTTTGGGTTTCTCTTTGATCATTAACTTGAACAGATTTCAACTGTTGTTCAGCAACTTGAGAATAAGTTACCGGCTTCTTAGACTTTCGTCTTAGATATGCAGCTTGAACGACATTTGAATTTGTATTCTTACATATGGGCTCAGTTGGAATAAATTTGGTTTCACATGACCATGGGTTTCATTCACATGATTTACCTTTCGAGGATTCACGTTTGAAAACTTAATGTGTGTATCATCCTCACCCGACACAGGTCATTTCAAAATCTCCTTTATCATAGGAACCGGTCTTGAATGGTCCTTGACAAAAGGATGGAGATTTTGAAATTTCTATTGTCCACAATTCCTCACAACGTGACCTTGTTGACTTCAAAGAAAGCAACTTCGCATGTCCACACGATCATTTTGAGGTTTAACAGTAGCATATGACAAAGAAGGATGATAAGTCACATTCTTGGTAAAGCTTTTAGTTAAATCATCAGATGACACTGACTTCTTCTTTAGATAAAAATCCAAATTAGAACAATTAGAAAAACTTTGCAAAGTATCAGTTCCAGTTGATTTTACAAACTGCACTTTCTTAGCTTGTTTTAAAACTTGTTTTGCTTTAGTCAAAGGATTAGATGTCATTGATGTTTTAGCTTGAGCATATCGACGTTCAAGATCTTGAATCTTAGAGGTTTCATTGTGAAAAACACTTTCAATCAGTTCAGGTTTAATGATACTAATTGGAATGTCTTTCTCAGTGAACATCGTGTCAATCCCTTTCAACTTAAACACACGACCAGTTGTCGACTTTGAAACAGTAGGATTGATAAAGCGCATCAAATCCTCATCAGAAACTTTAGGCTTTTCTAGTTTCTTAGCCTAACCGATTTAACCTTAACATAGTCTTATTTTCTCACATTAGATTTGAATGAACCATACACAGCTTCCTCAAATTCATGAGGTTCACAAAGAATGTGATTAGAACTTGGAATGTTCTTGTTTTTGTGTATTACCTCGGGTTCAAACACATCCTCAATAATCACTTTGTCAACATTTTCAACAAAGACTTTAGTGCTTTCAATATGAGGTTTTTGAGTCGAAGATTGGGCTTTAACAGTTTCAGATTTAACAGGTTTAGATTTTTTTGAAATCACAAGTTCTTTTTCAATCAAATCCTCTTCTTTTCTAGCAAACGGATTTGGTTTATAATCATTCTGAAAAGGAGGTGGAATTTCAACAAAACTTATACCTTTCTTTGAGTCTTTTTTCTTACCAGATACTTCAATTATTTCATTAAGCAAAAATGATGAATTTCTAAATTTACCCAATTTGTTCTTTAACTAGAGAACCTCATTCTCAAGTTCAGTTATCTTTGATCTATGTTTCAAGATTTCTTGAAACTTTTGATCATTGATTGTCATTTTAACAGATAACTCAGCCTTAAGATCATGATTACTTACCGACAAAGCTTCAATCTTCTCTCGAGATCTCATTTGAGATTCAAGAGATTGTCGATAAGTATCCTTAAGAGAAGCAATCTCTTTCACTAAATTATCGTTATGATTCTTCAAAGATTCTAACTTAGGTCTGTTAGTCTCACATTCAAAACAAATTACTTTAACAGATGAAGTAGCAGATATAGAATGACTAACCTCATTGATCTTAGCCATGCAAGCAAAAACAGTTGGAGGCTTGTCACATGAGTCGTCAGAATCAGATTCAGAATCATTGTCAGAGGACAGCTCACTTCCACTTGCATCTTGAAAGTCTTTAGTTAGCCCAAACATAGCCAAATTAGCTTGATTATCATTACACAGCAGTCGTTGTGACCAATCATTTCCATCAGCTAACATTGCTTGTGACCGAGAAGTAGACGGTTTCTTTTCAGCATCATTACCTCGTGGTGTAGAAGAATTTTGATTTTGACCACGAGGACCAGTATACTCCTTTTTCGGCTTGTCACATTCTTTTGCAAAATGCCCGAACTCTTGACAATTGTAACATATCACTTTTAACTTGTCAAATCCCAATTTCTTGTTCAAAGCAGGAAGATCTTTGCCAGTCCTTTGCATGAATCTCTTAGCCTTATGGACAATCATAGCCATGTTCCATTTCAAGTCCATGATCTCTAAGTCATCCGGATCAATTTGATCATAATCTTCATCAGTCAGATCACTTGTGGTTATCTTACTACTCACCAAATTCTCATATGAAGACATGAAGGCTGTTAGAAAAGCAAAGTTTTGTTCAGCTTCCTTCATGTTTACACTTGGTGGTAAAGCAAATGGATTTGTAGCAGATGAATTTCCAGACCCAACAGAAACGCCAGGTGATCCAGAATTACCAGCAGTGTAAAAACATGCTCTTGGAACACTATAGATGGTTGTTTCATTTTCACTTTCATTCTGTGTAAGAAATGCAGTGATCGGAGAAATAGTTGAACTTAGAGGCATACTACCACCATAGAAAGCAGGATCTTGACTTTCCTTGGAAGACTTCTAACATATAAGATCGTATTCTCTTGCTTCAATCTTTTGCAAGAATTCAGTTGCAGTCAAGTCTTCATTCGTGAAATAGTTATTCTCTTTCAGAACCATTAAAAACATAGAATAAGAACTTGGTAGTGCACTCTTAGTAGTATCAATCTTATCAACCTTGGAAGTTTCCAATTTCATTTTGTCCATCTCAGCAATCAAGTGATTAAACCTTGTAGTCATCTCCTCAACAGTTTCACCCTTTAGTAAATTAAAGTTTCTAAATTAAAACTTAAGCATTACTTTCTTACTCTCAGTTGTATTTCCCATACTTCTCATACGAATATGTTGGAATAAAGAGGCACAGATCTTTATGCTACCCACTTGGTGAAAGATGTTTTCAGGTAAAGCCATGGTAAGAGTAGAATAAGCCTTTGTCTCAATTTCTAATGCTTTCTTCTCCTCTTGTGAGTATTGAGAGATTGCTTTAGGTGTGTAACCAGTTGTCTCATCTCCAATCATAGGAACAGTGTACACCTCAACCAAACAATATGAGCAATCAGGGTGAACATAACCCAAATGAGCACGAAAACGGGGTTCCCATTTTGCAAAATCACTGAATTTCATTAAGCGTGGACATTTTGAATGTGAGCCAATCTCAGTGTCCAATTGCAAAATTTGTTGCATTAACAGATTCTGTGAAGCCAAAGCATACATACTAGCCATGTTTGTTAAATGATAATTTTCTTGAACTCTAAGGGTTAAAATTGAAAATAAGGTTAACGAATTGTGAACAGTAAAGGTAACGAACTGTGAACGGTAAAGGTAACGAACTGTGAACAGTAATAACGAACTGTGAACAGTACTAACGAACTGTGAACAGCAGTAACAAACTCTGAACAGTAGTAACGAACTATGAACAGTAGTTGACGAATCACAACTTAACGAAGTTAAGATTGATCAGGTAACGAATCATAAATGATTTTAACGAATTTGTCTACGAATTAATTAACGAAACAGAATTGTTTGCTTTAACGAATCACTAAGTGTATGCTTAGCGAATCAGCTACAGTTTATAACGAATCAACTTGTAACGAATTAGGTAGTTACAACGGTTGTAACAAACCTCTGACAACAAATGCCACGTGGAAAAAGTTGTTATAAAGCAATTACCAAGGTAAGACACGTGTCACACGAACTAGTTGACTCGAATTAGATAATGGCAACAAAACTGCTGATAATGATAACGAATTAGATAAATTGTTTAACGAATTACTCTGAAATGTTAAAGAATTAGTATGAATATTCAAATCTTCAAACCTTCAACCTCATAATTTCCAGAATTCTGGAAATCATATGAAAACAAACCCAGAAGCTAAATCTGTATTACTAACTCAATACTTAACCAAATTACTCAATCAAGCTACCAAAACACTCGTAATCACAACGCGAATCCAACACAACTCGTTCCGTAACCAATAACCGATTAACTCGTATCCGATCTAACCAAAAACCATTCCCCTGTTCTCCGCTTAAACCAGATCCAATCCAATAACCAATTCAATCCACACCAAAACACAATTCCAATTCACTATGATATCCCAATACCTTTACACACTTAAATCCAATCCAAACAATCCAATTAACAATCAATTCAATCCAAAATCAAACTGAACAGAGACTCAACTCAAACATTATCAATTATCAATCTAATAACATCAATCAACATCCAAATCAAGCGTAAATGAGCACTGAAAGCTCAGATACCACTTGTTTGAACTCGTTAATCCGATACAGATCACAGATCTAATATATAATTAACCTAATGCGGATCTAGTTCATAATTACTCTTGATTGTATGTTATACGTTACATGGGTATATTAATTGTACGTATGTGTATAATATTAATACTAGATTGAAGCTTGAGAGAGAGTATTTGGGCAGAGGTTCGATAATATAACTCAAATGCTTAACATTAAACTGTGGACTAAAGCCACTATAAATAGAAGATGGATCTAGTTCGTTAACATTCCATAACGAACTAGGATCCACTTCGTTACATACATTTAAATAAAAAATAACTTAACGAATCACCCCCTGATTCGGTAAACACCCTTAACGAATCAGGAGGGATAATAACTTAGATCTAGTTCGCTAAACATCCTTAGTGAACTAGACTATATCTTAACGAATTAACTTAATAACTTATATGTTTATTACATTAATAAAATGAAAAATACATTAACGATAGATACAAAGACTCGAGACGCAAAACCGTGTACTAACATAACCCTTCGATGTATATTGGGAGTTTGATGTCCCCCAATGTTTTCTTGGTCTCTCCACTGAAGCCGACTAACACCGACGTCCTCGAGATGATTTCTGAATCTGGGATGTTCATCTTCTGGATGACATCATGTTGGATGATTTTGACCAAGCTTCCACCATCGACAAGGATCCTGCGTACGTAATGGTTAGCAATAAATAAAGTAACAATCAAACCGTCATGATGAGGATCCTGGATGCTTGATTTATCTTCTTCATCAAAGAAGATCCTTTTGTCTGTTGTGGAGGTGGTAGATATAACCGGTCTTTCCCCGTTATCCAACTTGGTCTCTTTGGCCAGCCTCTTAGCTGCGGAGAAAGAAGTTTCACATATGTCTGAGCCACCGGAAATGAAGTTGTTCACTTGAGCATCTGGTGGAGGCGGAGTTGCTTTTTGGGGAGCCTCTTCAGGATCCTGGATCCTAAACTTCTTTCTTCCCAATAGTTCCTTAAAGTGGCCCTTGCTTAAGAGGTATCCGATTTACCTCCTCAAACCGATGCAATCGTCCGTCATGTGGCCAAAATCTTCGTGGAAGGTACCATTTGGACTTGTCTCTGAAGGTGGTTTACTTTTCGTTCTTTCGGGGCCACCTCGCTTTCTCACCTAGATCCTTCATGGGACAAATTAAATCATGAGTATCTACTGAGAAGCAATATTATGAGAAGCTGGGGTAATCCTCCTCATCATCCTCTTCCTCAACAGCTCGAACATTTTTATTGTTGAATTTGAGTATGGCTTCGAATTGTTGTTCTTGAATGAGAATCCTTGCTTCTTGTCGAAAGATTATTGCTTTGTTTGATTCCCCAGACGATCCTGGATCCTCTTGTTATCTTCCAACCATATGAATCTGAGTGCCCTGTTTCTAACTTCATCTAAGAACCTGCAAGGAGTCATCACAAGATCATCATAAAAGGGGGAGCCCCTTTGAAGTCCCATCTTGAATGCTTCAACAGCAGTAGCCATGTCAAGATTAGGGATTTCCAGAGCTTCCCTGCAAAACCTCGTAACAAAGTCCCTAAGGGATACATCACTAGGTTGGATAACTCGGTATAAATCACTAGTTAACTTCTCAAATTTCCTACTACAGGAAAATTGACTGCTGAACAAGTTAACTAAGTGCGAGAAAGAAGTAATAGAAAAGCGAGGAAGACTTAGCAGCCATTTTAACACAGATCCTGTCAGTGTGGATCCGAAGCCCTTGCACAAACAAGCTTCTTTAAGTCTCTCAGGAATGGGATTGATCTCCATCCTTTCTTTGGAATCGCTTCGGGATTTCAGCATCACAGATAGGTGGAGCAAATATGGATAACTTGTGGCTTCCCTCCAGTATCTCATGGATTGGGCGGATTACCCCGGATACGCTGGATATCATATCCTTAAGTTTTTGCAGTTCCTTATCCATTGCTTGGTTGATACCTGCAACCTGCATGGAACCATGGTTAGCATCCAAGGATATGGGATCATACGTGTTACCTCTTTGCTGCGTAAAGGTTGGCATTCCAGAAGAATGACTGAGATAAGAAGTGTCTGCTACAGGAGTTGGTCCACATGAAGCTATGGTCTGCATGGGGATTATATCTCCTTCATGGACCTCAGAGGATCGTTGATGTTGAACCCCAGAGGATCCTAGATCCTGGAAGAAGGATCCTTGATTGTGGATAAAGGATCCCAATGGTTGGGAGTTGAAGGATCGTTGAAGATATGATCTGAAGGATCCTGATTGAAGGATCAATGGTCCTTGATGAAAGGTCGAGGATCCTTGAGCAAGCTGACCCATAGACCCCGGTTGAAGGATGGATGATCCTTGCTGAAATACTGAGGATCCTTGAGCTATCTGACCCATAGACCCCGGTTGAAGGATGGATGATCCCTGCTGAAAAGTTAAGGATCCTTGAGCTGGATGACCCATGGACCCCGGTTGAAGGATGGATGATCCTTGCGCATGTTGAGCCAAGGATCCTAGAGTAGTGAAATCCAGCATCCTAGGCATTAGAGGAGTTTGATCCTCTGCCGGCCTCTTAGTCCTCTTGAGGTCTTCTATCTCCCGGAGGATCCTCTGGTTAGTCTTGGTTTGTTGCTCCATGTATGCTTTGACCTGCGAAAACATATTAGAAACATCATTGTTAGTATTAACTACCGAAGTGGCAGCGGTAGTTTTCGAGCTCTGGAAGACTGGCAGTTGTGTCTTGTTCCCAGCAGCGGTAGCTCGTGGTGCTCCCGTGATTGGCGGAGGCATCGGCGGAAAAGTTTTTGATGAGAGAGGAACCGAAGTTGGCATGGTTGATGAAGAAGAGGTTGATTGAGAGGCCATTGATAGTGATATGAGTATGAAAATGTTGAAAATGATAGGGTATTTTCTGGATTATAACACCAATTGGCCCACGGTGGGCGCTAAATTGTTTTGGACAAAAATCTACTAAGGATAATGTATCCAAATCCGTAGTTGTGAGGTATAGTGCTATGCTAACAACAACTATTGTATGAATGAAAATGGAATGAACAACGCGATTTGTTGTGAGGAAAAACCCTTTGATCTTATTTGGATCAAAAGAAAAAAACCCGGGTGATGACAACTCGTCAATCACCAACTTATTAATCAAAAAAGGTTACAAGTGTTTTGGAGATTACGATCGATGTTACAACGAATGCTAGTGTGTAGAGAGAATTTTGAGTTCTTCTCTGAGTGTGTGTGTGTACAAGTGTCTTCTAATCGATCGTTATCTCAATGTATATAATGGAAATTACAATTAAAAATAATCCCTATCTATCCTCCACTCTTCGACGACTCCTCCAACGTTCATTGACCACGTGCTAGGAGATTCCAGTAACGAATTTTAAGGTAGACTCAGTCATAGAGTCGTTACTTCTGTTGAATATTAACCTACACACATGAAACAATTGTTAATAATACCAACCTCTGAGGATCCTTGATCTTTGACATGGCTCTGGAACTCTTCAAGAGTATAACTGATCCAGACGCATCTTCAAGGATAACATATCCTCAGTATTGAAAATATCAGTCCTAACAATCATATCAGGAGGAATTACAAATTCATGTTTGAGGATGAAACAGTGTGAATCATCAAATCCAACCTTATAACATTTATCACACATTTGTGAGATGCTCAAAGGATTATATTGTAATCCTTCCACATAGATGACATTATCAAAAGATACTTTTCCATTTGTAAGAATGTCTTTCCCCACAATTTTCCCTCCATTTTCATCACTCCCTAATGCAACTGGTCCTTCAAATTTTTCTTCATAATTTACCAATGAACTCTTGTCACAGGTCATGTGCATGTAACATCCACTGTCTAAATACCATACATCATTCATTTGGGTGGATTTTTCCTGCATAAGTCAAAGAAAAATGAATCAGTTAAGTGATGAAATACAAGCTAATTTAGCTTGCAAATCATCAGCAACATTATCAACTTTTGTATTTGGTTTTGGGTCTTCATAAACAAGTGCACATGAATCATCACATTCATAACCAGATTCAGAAAAATATCCAACATAAGGGACTATGCTTGTGCATTCTTTAATGACAAATTCTCTTTTCTTAATTGTCACTTGTTCTTCAGACCTTGGTTTCCATAAAAATCCATGTGGTTCAAAACCATTCTTTAGCAAAAAATTTTCATCTCCATTAAGTGCATTTAATTTCTTTTTGGTGAGATGTTTCTTCATAGTCGTGCTTTTCTTTTCACAAACTGTTGACTTATTAGAGTCAGCAGACTATTCAGATGATTGTTATTTTCTTCACTGTTCTTCGCAGCTGCTTCTTCATTCTTGACTTGAAATTCTGGCATCTTCTCACCCCTTCTCAAGTATTCATTATATCTTCTCTTGTAAAATGCAAGGTCTTTTCCAAATTTTATGCTGTCAGGAACATTAAATGGTTCAGGAATGACCCTTTCCTAGCATGAGTCAATGTGATGACCATAGACATTACAAACTTTGCACCAAACTTGACCTTTGAATTTATCAAATGAGCTTCCCATCTTATATATTTCACTGGATCTGGGTGGCTCAACACCAATAGTCTTCTGATGTGTGATAAGACCATTGAAGTTGACTGCAAATGGCAGAAATTGTTCAATCTTTGTTTCTTCTCTTGACACAGTGCTTTTCACAAACTTGATTTCTTCCAACTTGATTGGACTATCTTGTTTATCACTTCTCTGTCTTGACCGTCTCCTAAGCTAGGCATCCATGCTTTCCACTTCTCCAACATCAAACAACTCTTGTTTAGAGAAAATGGATAAACATTAAGAAATAGATCATCATTCTTAATGGTTTCTTCAATTTTCTTGTTTCCTTTGACACTTTCCCTTCTTTGTGGCACATTTTCCTTTGATCCACCACATAGATCAAATGATTTGTGTTCCATTCTCATTTGTTCATGGTGTTTCTTCATTTTGGGAGTGATCTTGGGTAGTAAAGGGATCTTTTCTTTTGAATTTTGTTCACTTCTTTCCTCTTCTTTAAAGCTTTCACAGCTTGAGACCTTGTCACTTGAGTCACTTAAATCATCTCTATTCAGTAAATCACAGTCTTGATCATCTAAAGACACATGTATTCTAACAAAGTTTTAAACTTTTGTTTCATCAGTCTTCATCACAAATTCTCCCTTGTCATCAACCTCAACCAACTTGTAATTTTCAATAAATTCCTTTCTATCTTCAAATACCTCTCTGAATTAATCAAGGTAAGCACTTCTCATAATGATGACATGGTGGTTGAAAACAGTGTGGTGAATGAGGCTGAGAGGGAGCATAATGACAATGAGGCTGATGTTAACCTGAATGATGTAGATGATGAGGAAGAATTTGTGAATGTGGATGAGAATATTGTTGTAGATGAGGCTGAGAAGGAGATTGATGATGTCTTGACTGAGGTACAAACAGATAAAACAGTTGAGGCTGACAATGTCACTGAGGAGATGATGATCTCAGGTGACACTGTAGCCCTAACTGATAAAACTGAAGAACTAGATGATGAAAATAATTAGGTTATCTCTACGAAAAAGGAGGTAGACAATCATTTGAATGATTTATTTGATGAAATTGATAATTTTCCTGAAGACTTCCCACCCACTGTGGTGAGGGAAGTAGGTCCATCAAGACCTGAAAATTTTGATGAGGAAAGAAGGAGGATCAATGGGAAGGCGGTGGTTGAACATAAAGGCCAGTTGCAACCCTTGAACTTTAAAAAGATTGAGTCCAGTGATGAAGTTCTTTTTGTTGATGAATCTGAATAGGAAGCAATTAAAAGACATGACAAAATTGTGGGAGAATGGATACACATAGATTTAATCAATAGATTTATGCCTGATAAGGAGTTGGAGGAACAAAGGATGTTGTTAGAGAAGTTTGAGTTGAGGAAGAAACTAGAGGAAGATAAGGGGGAAATTGAACAAGAGGTCATCGAAGGGTTGCTGAGGTTGCAGCAGGCAGATGATGCTAACAACTCTCTTGCCATAGTCATTTATAAATTCTAGCAACCTAAAACCCCTTAGGCTAAACCTAAATATCCTAAACCTGATGTGACCATTCTTACTGATGATCCTGAAAAAGAAAATATTGATAGGCAGCTGGTTGTTGACATTGATGGGAAGAAAATTCAAGAAGAAATGGTTAAAAAGGCAAGTGAAATGATGAATCAAAGCCTATTTGATGAGATTAAGAAAGACGAGAAAATTTGGCCTGCTGACCTATTGAGATATGTCAGAAGAAGGAAAAGGTTTGGAGTTAAATATTCCTAAAGAGGCTATGCCCAAAAAGCAGAAAAAGCTTATTCATGCTATACCTCTACAGGTTGTGAAACCTGATAGAAGAGCCATAAATTGATGCCTTAAATGATTTAACTGATAACGAAGATGATTAGGTGCATGATTCTCCTCATGTGGATATGACTAAAACTCACAGAGAAAATATTCAAGCAAGGCTTGATGAAACTAAAAAGGGAAAATCCAATAATCAGTCTGGTTAATATGGCTTTGAATTTGAAAATTTGGCAATAATGACTGATGAGGAGCTGGATCCTTTCCTTGAGAAGAAGATAAAAGAAATCATAAAGATAAGGGAGAAAAAGAATAAAAATACACAAAGATTTCTGGATTATCTGAGACTTCATAATTTCTCTAACAAACAATTTAGTCACATGAGCTATGATGAACTAGAGAGTGTCTATAATTCAACAAAAGAAAGAATATAGGAAGATGAAAAGAAAAGAGCAGAAAATGAACTTAAAAGACAATCAGATGTATTAACAAGATTTGGAGGAAAAGTTGAATTATTGGTGAATCATGGGGTTGATTATAAACATGCTGAGATTATGTCCAAAAAGAAAGTTGAGGATTTGTTCAGGCAGATATCAAACAAACTGAAAAATGAAGCTGGTGCTGCTGCTGAACAAATAAAACAAAAGAAATTAAGAGAGTCAAAACAAACTAAGGAAGAAAAGAACAAATGGGCATATGAGAGAGAAATCTTGTTGGAGAGGTTGATGATTGAAAGAGGTGAAGGGGAGAAAGTTAAGAAGTTGAGTTCCAAAGAAAATATAAGCTTGTATGAGTCTAAGTTGGAGAAATACAATGAGGAATTAAAATTTCAATCCAAATCAACTCAAGCCAAAAAAACTTTAAAAAGTTATTTAATAAAATTATAAAACAAAAAACACAAAAATTTTAAAAAGGTAAAAAAACAAAAATTCTTATATTTCATTTCGTTTTCATAAAAAAACTTCGTATTACACACATATGTATAATTTCATTTAATCTCTAGTTAGGTAATATACACATATATACATTATCATTTACCTTAAATTGTACATATGTGTAAAAAACATGTATGTACATATATATACATATTATACATATGTGTATAATTTAGCAAAATCGAGACGTTTTTTTTATAAACCGAGATGATAAATAAGAATTTTGATTTTTTTACTTTTTTCATTTTTGCGTTTTTTTATGTTTTATGATATTTTTAAATTTATGGGTTTCTTGTTGTCTAAAATGATTCTCATGGTTTTCAATTTCAAAATAGTTCTCACATTATCCTGCTTATATATATATATATATATATATATATATATATATATATATATATATATATATATATATATATATAGGGTAAGGATCCTAAGAGAACCCTTTACAAATTGAGAACTTTGAGAACCATTTTGGACCAATAAAAACATCTTTAGAAAAAATATTTAAAAAAATCATAAAACAAAAAATAATAAAAATTTTTAAAAAGTAAAAAAACCAAAATTCTTATATTTCATTCCAGTTTCATTAAAACGTTGTATTATACACATATGTATAATTTTATATAATATTTAGTTACGTAATATACACATATGTACAGTATCATTTATCTTAAATTATACACATGTGTACAAAAAAACATGTAAATGTACATATATGTATATATTATACATGTGTGTATATAACTTAGCTAAACCGAGGTTTTTTTTTATGAAACCGGGATGATAAAATAAGAATTTTGGTTTTTTTGATTTTTGTGTTTTTTTTATTTTTTGATTTTTTTTATTTATGGGTTTTTTGTGGTCCAAAATGGTTATCATAGTTCTCAAGTTCAAAAAGGTTCTCTCATGATCATGATTCTATATATATATATATAGGGGTGGGATTTAGAGATAACTAAAGAACTACTAAATAATTCTTTTTAATTATTTTAAAAAAAAATATTTTGTGATTTTTTTTTCTTTCCTCCTAATAAGATGATATTGATACTAAAAAAAAAAAAAAAACCTTGTCGGTATAGTACTGTAGTGCATATGTGCACTAATAATGCTTATTTCATATATACAATAGTGTTTTATTGCATATAATACAAAACAATTGCATTATCCAATACACACTATTGAATATATGCAAATACGACACTAATAATTGTATGCAAAACACATTATCGCATATATGTAATACAACACTAATGCACATATGCACTATATCGATTTTTTAATTTTTGTATATAATATAACACTATTGCAAATATACAATAGAAACAACTATATATATGCTATTCAACACTATTTCAAATATCAAAATGCATACTATTGCACATATGCATTATAAAAAAAGTTGGTGTATTGCATATATGCATTACTCGTTAATTCTTTTTATTTTATTTTTGTTCTTATTTTTTTTGTGGTGAAGAGTAACAACATATTAGAATGATGAAAGAAAAAAAATTTAAAAAATATTCTTTTAATTAAATTAAAAATACTTTATTATTAGTTCTCTAGTTCTCTCCATAAAATGGAGTTCTCTCATGATCCTCTCCCTATATATATATATATATATATATATATATATATATATATATATATATAACCAACCTACTGTTATCTCACAAAATTTAGTGTTCATTAACATTTTCAAGTTATATTTTTACGCATGTACAAGATAATGCGAGTTTCACTGTGACAGTTATAATATATTTATGCATGTTTTTTATTTTTTTAAGAACGGGGGATGCTAGATATATTTTTTTGGTATTTTTTCGTTTTTTTATATTTTTTAATTAAATTTTTGCTTATTTTTAGGGGTTTGTTTTTTTTTTACCCAGGGATGCTAGATAAACATTTTGATTTTTTGATTTTTTTATTTTTTTATTTTTCGTTGTTTTGTTTTATAATTTTTTTAATTATTTTTTTGATTTTTTAGCATTTTTTTTCTCTTACAAAAATGTTGTGATGTAGGTGATTGATGGTGCACCATTAGGATGTGAAGAATTGATCAAGGGTTGGAAAGAGTGTTCTCCAGTTTTCCATGTTTTTGGAGTTTCCTTTTGAACATATCTCTCTCTCGCTATATATATATATATATAGAGAGAGAGAGAGCTACAACACCATTACACTTCTAAAACAAATTATTCATTTGCTGACTTGACGTCACACATCAATTATCCCCTCCAATTTGTAGCCTCTCACTACACATAACGAGTGGTGTAATAACTAGCCACTCTTTAATATAAGTGGTGTGTGTTAAGTAGGCTTAAATAGATTTAAAAAAATATAGGGTTGTTAGTAAGGGTAAACCTCACCCTTTTAACCCTTACGGGCGTCATTGGTTGAACGAGAAAAGTAGAATAGGGGGTATATCGCCGCCCTTTGTTTTTCCCAACATGGTTTAACGTGGTGAGTGGTATGGGTGTTCAACGAATCGAATTTCGAATATTCGAATCGAATTATTCGAATTTTGAAATTTTGAAGCTGGATTCGAATTCGAAATAGATTTGATAAATTCGATTCGATTCGAATTCAGAATAGCTAATTCGAAATTCGATTTGATTCGAAAATGAAGGTCGAATCAATTCGTTTTCAGTTAAATAAATATATTTTAATTTCAAAATCACTATAAATTTGAGTTTTTTAACAACAAAAGTATAAGTCTATAAAATAAATAAATCATTTAAAGTTATCAATGTTCAATTACATTAATTATTAACCAAAATGATAATGTTCTATTTTTAATCTTTATAACTCGAAAGATTAATGTAGTTTATCTTTTCATAAGTATGTATATATATAATAAAAATAAAATGTATAATTTGAATTCGAATTTCGAATCGAATACGAATTTGTAATCATAAATTCGTATTCGATTTGAAATTCGATTACTAAAATCAAGTTCGAACCGAATCGAATTCGAATGACTGAAAACGAATTCGAACCGTCAAATTCGAATACGAATCGAATCAAATTTTGAGGTATTCGAATCCGATTTAAATACTGAACACCTCTAATGAGTGGTCATGACTCATTACGCATCCCATCATGTAGTCTTAATGCTATTGAACACATAAACCATACTAATTTATTTTATGTTTATATGTAACAAAAAAGAGTAAATGTGGTGATATGAGTCTCAAACTCCTATTGGACCTTAAAACCATGCCCGTGTGGCACAACTTGTTTTGTTACGCCTTGTCACATCAAACTTCATATCCCACTTTCTCAAACTTTTTTTATTAATAAAATATTTTACTCTTAACTTCATAGGCCAACTTTTGCTTATTTATGACAACAAATTATCCAGAAATACGATTAATTAAAGTATAAATATGATAAAAAGAAATAAAATAATGAAGAAAACATTAAAGAAAAAATTACCTGCATTTGATATCGGCTAGAAGCATTTGTTATTAACTAGAACATTCTTAAGATATAGAAGTCAATACTGAAGAGAATCAATGATTTAAAATTTAAAGTTTTGAGTTTTTTTATAGTTTAAAAAGAGATGGAATTAGTCGTTAGAAAATGTTGTCTTTGCGTCGGTCCATTCCCTTTGGTGGTAGGGTACTGCGGTGGTGTGTTGTCTTTGTAAAAAAATTAGCAAACTCGGAAAAATGTTTTCCTAGTACGTTGTATCTAGAACCGTTGAAAATTTTCTCCTGGTTGAGTTTGATAACGATCAAACGTAATTTATATCGTCGAAATTGGCTTGTATTTAATTTTACAATTTAGACAACTGAATTCAATTAATTCAAATCATCAGCAAATATTGACTCGATAAATATTTGTACTAATTCAAGTTATAACAACAGCAATAATAATTATAATAAATTTAGTTACTTTTGAAATAATGATAACAAAAAAAAAATAATAATATTGATCATAACTATTATGAAACTAACATTAAGCACTTGCGTTGCGGTGGATTCGTAAAACCTTGAAAAAGGAAATTTTAAAATGTTGCATCGTACTCGTATGTTGTGGGGTCTTTGGACACGTGCTTTGTAGTGGGATTGTTAAAACTTAACGGAAGTAGAAGAAAAACCGTTCAACCACACCAGCCCGTTACGATGAACACATAAAAATTAGACCGAAACATAAACCATAAAAAATAATAACTAAGTCGACTTTAGGACCAATATATAGAACATGAAAAAAAAGACGTATAGTTGTTAAATCACAAACGCGCGTTGTAGACTAGTGCTTTAACTCGCCAAACTTAGAACGGAACTTTAAATGACAGTTTGTAAAATATGAAAAGTATTGGGGCCAAAATTTAAAGTGGAAAAATGTTGAGGTAAAAAATGTTTTGTGACAAACTTGCGGAAATTAAAAAGTATAAGGGTTAAAAGTAAAATATAAAGTAAAAGGTTATACATATAAAAAGATTGAGAAAAAGCTTTTATGCATAATGTGAAGAAGTTAATTAGATATGTTATATATCGAACTTTTCTAATAAAGTAAAATAATTGTAACACATGTCAGTTTATGGTTAAACCTCATAGTTTTTTCTCTTCAAATCTTAGTTGACCATAATATATGTCTATATTCATTTACCTTTTACATTTTATTTATATTATATTTATACATTTTTATAAAAATAAATATTAAAATATTATTTTACTATATATTCCAAAAATATTCATATTACCCATTTTTTACCCATAAAAAATATTGAGCAAAATGTAGTTAATTTGTACTAAACAACATATTTGCCAACTTTTAACCTGTAACAGTCAAAATTAAGTTCCACAAAAAACCCGAAACAATCCTTGATAAAAAAAAACCCAAGAAACTAAATATAGTAAATTGTTACGGGTTCAAAGTGTTTACTTGAAAGTGTTGACTTGATGAAAGTTAGAATTTTAAACATAATTTGGGTTTCAAATTTATTTTTAAGGACAATTTTAGAAAAACTCAAAAGGTTCGGGATTTGGTAAATTGACTATTTTTCCCTCTACTATTAAAATTTAAGAATAGATGTTGAACACTTACGACATGCCACCTCAGGCCTATAAATGCTTCTAACTTGTATCATATATGAAACATTTGTGTTAGCAATAACTTTTCATTCAATGGTGATCAGAACGTTGTATGGGAAGCATGTCATGCAAAACTATGCTCAAATAAAACAAAATATTCACAAAATTGAACGAGTTAACATGTTATTATTTATGTTGTCAAACTTATCAAACTCTTTTTCATGGTTTAGCTCAGAAAAACATAGTTCTTGAATAAAATTCATCGTTATAATTTAATGTTCTTCTTTCTTTCTATGGGTTGTAAATTGATTAATATATCAATAAATGTAACGCTTCTTTAGTATTTAGGTTGAGTGGTCTGAACTACTATCGTATAAGAAGTCTTCTTCCTGGATTCTTTCAATTATACGCATATGATACTGACAATGAAAGTTTCAATAAAAGGAGCGTTCTCGGGTACGTTTTTGCATGTCATTTTTTCATTAAGTTCATTTAAAAAAAGAGTTAAGTGCCATTTTAGTACCTGAGGTTTGACCAACTACGCAACTTTAGTACCTATTCTTTATTTTGTGCAAATGGCTACCTCAGTTTCAAAAAACTTGCATTTTTAGTACCTTTTTTAACCCCGTCAATTTTCATCCGTTAAGTCCAGGGTATTTGCGTAATTTCATTATTATTTGTATTTTTCTTTTATTTTTTCTCTCCCTTTTTTATATTGAAAAAAACATGATAATAATAATCTTTTTCATCATCCTCATCAGATTCATCCTCAATCTCCTATTCAAACACTCATCTCCATATACAAATCTAAGTGTCCTAGAACCCTTTCCCTCATCATCATCTTCATTCCTAGTAATAAACAACACACACTACAACCTCATCTCACCGGAGACCAAGATACCATTTCCATCATCTTCAACAACCCAGAAGCAATCAACCCCCACAACGTCCGGGGTGTCGTGAGGATGGCTTGTAGGTATCCGGTGACAGCGGATATAGGTTTTCCGAGAAAGCGATGGATATGGGTCTGCCGAAGAGTGACGTCGGGGCCGTTGGGATTCCGACCAACATTGGTACAGTCGGATGCCGAGGCTGGGTGTGTCAGTGTCATTGTTGGAGAGGTGGGATTATATGATGCCGAGGCTAGGTTTCTCGATGCAGACCACCATGGTGTTCTGTGAAGAAGAAGAAGAATAATAATAATAAGAAGAAGAAGAAGAAGAAGAAGAAGAAGGGGATTATATGATGTCCATGATATTCAAATGATGGTTGGTGAACCACAAGATCACATAAACATGATCGATTTTGAGGAATTAATGTTTGTTAGGATTTTGAGAAATTAGGGTTTATAAGATGATGAATTGGGGGAAAGGGTTTTTAAAGACGGTGAGAGAGAAAAGAAGAAAAAAAAAGGAAAAACAAAAATATAGTAGTGAAATTACTCAAATATCCCTCATTTAAATAATGAAATTACGCAAATGCCCTGGACTTAACGGATAAAAATTGACGGGGTTAAAAAAGGTACTAAAAATGCAAGTTTTTTGAAACTGAAGTAGCCATTTGCACAAAATAAAGAATAGGTACTAAAGTTGTGTAGTTGGTCAAACCACAGGTACTAAAATGACACTTAACTCTAAAAAAATTCATTTTGTTATATAAATAAAATCAATTTATATACATATAGTATAGATACAATTATAAATGTAATATATTTTTTTCATATACGTTATATAATTATTTTATTTACTTGTGATTTTATAATTTAGATAATCCGTGTGTTATATTGGCTCTAAAACTAGTTAATAAATAAATGCAATTGTGTTTAAATTCTCTTTAACCTTTTGTTATAAGACCCTATTTAAATATTTGTCTCTTTGTCTATACGACAAATCTCTCTCTGTTTATATGACAAATAAAACATTTCAAATGAGCATATTAAAATAAAGTGTTGCATATGTTATTAATAAAGATGGAGAGGGCACATGTGTCCTTTAAATATATGAATAGGAATTATACTTGCAACTTTGCTGCTTAATTTTTACTGAAATTTGAAAATTCAGATAGCAGAAACTTTTCTTATATCTTTATTTATATATTTATTTTATTTTCCATTCTAAACCAACTCCTACCTTTCCAAATTTTTAAACAACCATAATTTCTTTAGTTTTTATATATTAACATTGTTTATAAAGGTTTACACAATAAAAATGAACATCTTACTTTTTTTATCTTGAGTATAATATTACTATATGTTTTATTAAAGAAAATTAACATTAACATAGTAATGTGATTTCTAGTGTTCGCGTTTCCGATCGTATAGCACTACCACCTTTCTCACTATCTACTTTGAGTTAAGTGTTATTTTAGTACATGTGGTTTGTCCAAGTATGCAACTTTAGTATCGTTTTTGAATTTTTCGTAACTGGCTACTCCATGTTTTATAAGCTGGCCATATTAGTACTTTTTTCTAACCCCGTTATTTGTTCGTTAAGTCAGGGACATAATGGTAACTTAAGTTATTATATTTATTTTCTTTTTTCTATTAAGCTCCTAATAATAAATCCCTTTTATATCATCTAAACCCTAATTTTCAAATCATAACACCTGGTTCGTCGATCGAACATCCACTCTTCAACAAACAACCCCTACAAGCCCTAATAATCAAATCATAAACCTACAATCAAGCAATCCGATCATCGATCATCGTATATTCAACCATCTGATTCACAATATGGTTGAATTGTGGGTTGTTCGACAGGAATCGTCAGACTTCCAACCAGATATGGAATACAAATAGTTAATCAAATTCTCGTTCAATCCAATCATCCTTCAATCTTGTTTAACTTCTTTCTCGATCCTAATATGATTTTTTTTACCTTTAAATTTCAGCAAACAACCCCTACACTTTACACTATAGTTTACCATGGTTGCATGTTTAAGAATGGTCCAGGTGGGAGAAGATACGATTTTGGTCATTTAGACTTTATTGATAAGGACCATTCTGAATATTTCTCAGTCATTCTTTTATAGAATATGGTATAAGAAGTAGGTTATTTAGATGAAGATGTAGTAGCATATCATTACAATCTCCTTAGAGAAGAGTTAGATATTGGTTTAAGATCTTTAGGCAGTGATAGAGATGTTATTGAAATGGTAGAGCATATTCAAAATACTAGAGTTATTGAGGTATATGTTGAACATTTTAATACACATCCTTGTAAATATTTGAATGTTAAAGGGGGGCATGATGAAGTTAGAGGGGGGAATGATGAAGATTTGAATGTTGGATCGGAGGATTATTGTAACAACTTGAATTTTAAATTAATATTTTATATCTGTGACCCGACCCGTTTTTATGATCAGGAAGTTTTATCAAGAAAATATGACGTTATTCGAGTTAACATTATTTCATTATTATTTGTTATTATAATTATTTAAATATTAAAAACAACTTTCAAATATATACGATTTTAATCTCAATCTATACTTTAACCCCTTATTGTGTCTACATCTATACTTCAAGGACTAATTAGCAAATAACTTAAAAATTATATTATAATCCTTTCAAACCCATATACCGAAACCCGTCAAACCAAGTTCGTTTCGTAACCCGTATCCAAGTGCCCGTTTAGCTTTCTTGAACCTTAATTCTCATTGCAATCTTAGTAATGGAATCGTGCCTTTGTTTACACTTGCCAAAATAACTCTACCGACGCTCTACCGATGCTCTTAATTTAGAAAACTAAATCTCTTTAATACGTTCTTTATATATAATCAGCCCGTCGAGTATAATAACATCAATATACGATTATCGGTTGTAAAAAAATCCAATTAAACACATTCACAACTCCTAATCAAAACGGCGACCATAACCCTAACAGCAATTGCATTATAATCAACCTGTTGTACCAATTCTGATTCGTGTTCAGGCCGGCCCTGTGTCGAGGCATTTAACCATCAATTCGCAACTGCACGAGGTAATTAATACTTGTAACAAGGTCGTTTTTAATTCAATATCATTAACCCCAAGTTTAATTTAACAATCGTTGTCGGGTTTGAACGATTTAGGGATTAGGGTTCTTATGGGTTTTGGTGTTAAAAGCTGTTATTGTATTTGAAGTTTTATTTCCAGTTTATAAAAGAATTGAAGCTATGTCCAGTTGGTTTGGTGTGTATTTAATTCTCTGAACCGGCCAGGGGCTCTGGTTCGAGCCCCTTTTGACGTGGTTGGTTGTTTTTTTTTATTTTTTTATATAATTGTTATAACTAGTATAAGGTTTATATAATTGTTATAACTAGTATTAAATTTAAAATAAATTATGTTTTTATCAAACCGACATCACTAAGTTACGTTTTCTTGTTCATAAGTCTCGTTAAAAGTTTTCGTTTATGTATATAGAAAATAGTTCAAATAAAAAACAATTGCTTTGTGAGAAGTGTGAGGAGACTTTAAAATAAAAGTACACCATCTAAATAGGACACTATACCGTGTAAATAGGAAACTATACAACTTTTAGAAACTATCAATTTCAACCACTAGATCTTAGATCCAAGGGTCTACATCTATTCTTATGTTTCTCACAAAAATATTATTTTTTACGTTAACCCTACGCTATGTATATATATACTATATATATATATATATGTATGTATGTATTATAAGTGTAATTTTAATGATAATAGGTCATCGTTATTTCATTAAAACCCAAACATCATTATTAATGTTCTTGTCGTTGAATGTTTTCACCAATTTCTTATAGTTATTATATATATATATATATATATATATATATATATATATATATATAGGGTTTAAATAAAAAGTGATAGTTTTGTAGTAAGGGTGGGAATCAATAGAAAATTTACACGTGACGTTTATAATAAATTATAGAAAAGGCCATTATTGTGTTTTAATTTAATTAAACACGGTAGTTATATGGTTTCTAATAACCCCTACTTTTTTGGATCTTGAACTGTGAATACATACAGAAGATCATGGTAAATTAGTGAAGAAAATAATATTGTAAACAAAGTAACCAAAAGATCAACGAGACTACAACAACTAGAATTATAAATTGAAAGGTTCAAGCTATTAAGCCCATTCTTTGAAAACTAATAATTTCTTCTGGTTACTAGTTTTTTTTTTTTATTTTATTAACCGAACATGGCCCTAAAAATCATAATCGAAACTTAAAAGTTGTTTGTTTCCATCTCATTTTTTTTATTTGTTATCTTCTCATTGCATGGAATTTACTTATTAACATACTGAATCAACTTATGAAGCATCAAAGGCAATCAACAACTGAGGAGAAAGATAGTATTCATAGTGTTTAGTTTATGACTTTCAAGAACAATGATAACACCTTACTCTACCGATTTGTCAATCAACAAAACGGGGGTTCATTTTATAATAAATTAAATGTACAAAATTGCACCTAAGAAACAACACGAGAAGAGTAATCTTAAGAAACACCATGGTTCTTTTGTAACTTCTAATCTCAACCATTAGATTAGTTGATTAAAGGGCCTATATTTATTCTTACCATTCTTAGAAAACAATGTGTTTTTACCATAACCTGACCCTATATATATATATATATATATATATATATATATATATATATATATATATATATATATATATTCATGCATTACTTTCTGTAAACAAAAATTCAATAAAATGTATTAAACGTGTTAAACGAATTAACTATATTTTTACCTTTGGGGTTCGTTAAAGATTCTAAAATATAAATATTAATAAATCTTATTATAATTAACTATTTAAACGTTTATTATTATAATATATCACAACTCATATTTATTCAAATTAATTATTCATAAATTAGATTATATGATAAGCAAACGATTCTTTTAATTAAAAATGACTAATAATGTGGTTTTCAAAATAGTTAATAATCCGCAAAGATCAATCATTCAAGTTTATAATATTATAATCCCAATCATAACTCAAATCAAATTGAAATCATAATAAATTAAATTATGCTTTATCATTTATAATTAATTTATATTATTATATTTAACTAGGAATTCTTGACGGTATATCCCGAATGATTTTTCTTTCCAACATCATCACTTAATTTTTTGTTCATCCGATCAGGTGAGTACCACATTCCCCTCTTTTTACTTGTTTTTCACGTTTTGGGGACATTTGCGTAAATTGTATTTATTTCTCTTATATACTTATACACAAAACTGCAATTTTGTCTTATGTGTTAACAACTTATACTTTACTTGTTTATGTGCTTATATGCTTCCGCATTCGGAGAGGTCCAAAATAATCTCAGTCTAGTATGATCATACGCAAGTCGTTATAGCCTTTGTGCTTCTCGACATCTCAGTTATACTTGCTCATTTGATTAATTTGTTATTCTCTTATGACTTGTTGCAACTACTTATTTTTATATATACTATATGTACATTTAAACCGGTGTGTTGCTCACTCAACCTTGTATTGACAAATCTACTTTATTTTCAACGCATATGCATGTTATCGTGTGATGTGAATATCAAGATTGTTTGAAGCAACTTAGGATGCATGTTAGAGAAGAAGATACAGGAATTGAATTTTAAATGTTTATTTTACTTGTTTACTTATGAGTTTGATGTACTTAACTATTTAATAAAATTTAATAGATATTGAAACTTATATTATTGCTTGATAGTAACCTTTGAAAAACTGTGAGCAATCAGTTACGACCAGACATTTCCGCTGTAGGTTGGGGTGTGACAATTCTCAATTTAGCATAGATGAGGGAATTATTGACAATAATGTTGAGGCATCTGATGGGGGTGATAAGTGGTTTGATGATAATGATGAGAAGGATGATTCCGAGTACATAGTAGATGAAAACTATTTAGATGATGATATAATGTGGATGTGACAACTGCCCAATCCGACCCGACCCAGGTACCCGTTTTCGAATCCGATTCTTTTTATGATTTAAAATTTTGATTATTTAATCTTGTAAAATTAACAAAAGATAAACTATATATATATATATAATATTTTTATATTACTTATTAATAATAATAATTTCCTTTCCGCCGTCCCGCCTCTTTCTCTTTCTTGTCGCCGTCCCCGCCTCTTTCTCTCTCTTGTCGCCGTCCCGTCTCTCTTTCTCTCTTGTCGCCGTCCCGCCCCTCTGCTTAATCCTTAAGCCTTGAAACCTCTCTCTTAACTCTTTGTTTGTCCTTGGTTCTTCCCGCCTAAGGATGTCTGCGCAGCTCCACGCGCCAGACTCTTTCAAGGAAGCCTGCGCGAAGACCAGCTGTTCCTGCGATACGCGAAGGCACGAACACTCTTCTCGCAGCGCGCTAAGAATTGTCGTTCTTCTCGCAGCGCGCTAAGAATAGTAGTTCTTCTCGCAGCGCGCTAAGAAATTGTAGTTCTTCCCGCGACGCGCTAAGAATGATAGTTCTTCCCGCGACGCGCTAAGGAATTGTAGTTCTTCCCGCGACGCGCTAAGGAATTGTAGTTCTTCCCGCGACGCGCTAAGGTTTGTTCTGTCTGCCTTCGCCCTCGCAGCGTGCGCTCTAATCTTCCCGCGCTAGACCTTAAGCCTTTCTTCTGTTTAGGTCAGCCTGTATTCTTTTGAGATATCTTATCTTTTGTTTGAGCTCTTTAGGTCAGTTCCGACATCTGTCCGAAAAGCCACTTTCGGCGCAGCATGCGCACCAATCCTATTGGTTGACAGAAAAAGTGACTGACATAATCTTTTGAAATCTTCTTTTGCATGTCTTGAACAGTGTTTTCCCTGTCACCTCCCATGCTTTGACCTGTAACCTGTCAGCTTTTCCCCATCCCCTGCAGCTGCCGGCATATCTTTGATATCTTTTGCTTTTGTTTTCTTGTGCTTTTTAATATCTTTTTGCTTGATTTGAGAAGATCTTTTCCTCCTTTTTAGGGATTGTGTTCCCTAGGGTTTTCCTATAAATAAAACTATTTTCTTTTAACACTACACACACTACACTTAAACGCTCCTCAAATCTCTCTCCCTTTGCTCTCTGCCGAAGATCCTCAGCTCCTCTCTTTGCCTCCGTCTCCTCTTCTGTTCTGCCCAGAATCTCGGTAAATATAAATATATATTTTGTTTTAATTTGTTTAACTAACAAAAATTGATACTTACTGCATATATTCAAGACATAAAAACCAATAGTTAAACCAATAAACTTTTATTTATAGGTTAACTTGTGCTTGTTTAAAAGTTGGTTCTTGCATTATCTTTCATCGCACCGTTTGCAAGTGAGTAATCTCGAACTTAATCCCCTTTTATTTTTTTACGTTTTGGGATGTTCATGTGTTCGTACAACTTGAGTCTTAAACTTGTTTATGAACTTTATGTGCGCAAAACCCCATGTGTTATGGACGTTTACTTGGCTGTTTATTTGTATGTGTGACTCATTAACCGCTTTGACGGCCTATTCCGAAGTTTTCATGGATCCATTAGATGAACACGGGAGACCTATCGTTAACGGTTTTCTTGTTTTATTACACATGCACGAATGTTTTCTTGTTTTTGTGCTCAATTGGGAGCACGGATTGAACTATGAGCTATGATCTAAGGCTTGATCACAATCTTGATTACACCCTATGTTAAACCCCAGTTAAGCACATGTTGCGCGCAGTGTTTGTATTAATCTATTTATATCTATTAAACTTGATTTCTCACCGACACGCAAGTGTTGACGTTTTATTTTAACACATGTTCAGGTTTGCTATAGCTGCTTTTGGGAATCTCTTGGACGCGTAGGATGTTTTCTTTTTGTTTGGACCTAGATTAAAATGTAACAAGACAAGTTATGTTATTTGATTATTTTAAGTTATGATATGATTTATGTTACTTTATGTCGTGTTCTGCGCGTGCGCAATGAAATGTATTTATTAAATATTGACACCCCAAATAGTGTCACGAGTAATGAAACAATACGTGGCGCCCCGATGTATAATCCGCCATCGGTCGGGGTGTTACAGATTGGTATCAGAGCCAGGTTGACTTTAGGATAGGTGGTTAGACTTAACGACCTAGAATACCTAAGAGTCCCTTCTCGCGCATGAGAAATATCTCATGTTTGCGCGCTAATTGTTAATTACTCGATATTTATAAAATATGCTCGCGCATATGCAGCGCATGATTTCATGTTTTATTCGCGATCTTTCGATTTTATTGTTAAATTTCAATTTATCTCTTTACTTACATATTCGTTTGTTGTGGGGATTGAAAATCCGAGAAGTCATGGTGGTACATGAATAGTTGATTTTCAATTACCATTAACTTTATGTTTTAAATTGAAGATTTGAAAAGTCATGGTGATACATGAATTGTCGATCTCCAATATTCATTTACTCGATATTTTAAATTGAGAATTCGGAAAGTCATGGTGATGCATGAATTGTCGATTTTCAATTCGAATTTATTACCTGTATTAAGTTTGCATTTAAATTCATATTTTACTTCAAAATTTGATAGCATTTAACTCCGCGAAACAAGCTTTATGACGATATACTTTGCGCTAAAACGATTTCCCACACCAAGATATTAACAAAAATTAAAACTTTTATAGAATGCCTCCGCTATCTCGCCGTCATCAGAGGAGAGAAGCCTCGCGCAGACGTAGGCAGCAACGTTCCCAGGAAATGGCCGCCGCAATAGCCCAAGCCTTAAACCAAAACAATCCCAACCCCTCCGGATACAATATTAAATCCTTTAATGCGGGGTAACCCTCCGAAATTCACAGGGCTTGAAGGAGCCACCGTAATGCTCCAATGGCTCGAGAAAATTGAGAATACTTTCCTCCATACCCAATGCCCTCCAGATCGACGAACCTTATACGCCTCAAGTGTCCTAGAATCAAGGGCGCTTACTTGGTGGAACGGAGTAGCTCACGCGCGTGGCGCAGAGGCTGCTTCTAGCATGCTCTGGGAGGAATTCAAGGAACTTCTGACCAAAGAATTCTGCCGTCCCAACGAAATAAAGCGCCTTGAGGAGGAATTTTGGAACTTGAAGCAGTACAGTGGCGAAGCGCGCGAGTACGCTATGCGCTTCCACGAACTAAGTTTGCTTGTCCCGCACCTAGTTACCCCTTTCCCGCCGAGCCATCGAGAAGTTTCTTGGGGGTCTCCCCATGGAAATTCAAGATTCTGTATGGGCCAGGAACCCAGCAACCCCTCTCTGACGCCATCGAGTTGCCCGCTGTGCTCAGCGACAACCATGTCAGGGCAGGAACCCTGTTCCTGCGGGGAGCCGAGAAGACCAAACTCACCAAGACTGTCCCAGAACCAACAGAAACCAAGCCAGAACCCTCAAACCGTAACAACCTCAAGCGTAAACGCAAATCCAATCATCAAGCCTACGCGCTTACCAACCCGCTCGTTGTCCAGCAACCCGCCTACCAACCTCCAGTACACGCTCCTAACCCACTGTCAACTTACCCAACACCCCCTGTAGTCCATAACTATGCCTTAACCAATCCCGCACCTCCCTGCCCCATCAACTAAGAAACCTTACACAGGAAACCAACCCTTTTGCCCAACCTGTAGACTTCACCATCCAACTCAAGTCCCGTGTCGACAATGTAACCGATGTGGCCATACTGGTCACACTGCTGAGAACTGTAGAGTCCTTCCCCGCCAACCCAATCGCGCAAACACCACCAACTTACCCGCTAAACCCACAACCAACATACCCTAATCCACGACCCAGGTCGTGCTATTACTGCGGCGACCCCAGTCATTTCCGGAACGCGTGCCCGAGACTGCAAGTACAAATTACGCAAGCTAATCCGGTTAACCAAATTTCAAACCAAGTGTCGCGTGGCCGAGCTTTTAATATAACCGCGCACCAAGCGCAAGCGAATAATGACGTGGTTAATGGTACATTTTTACTTAACGGACAATATGCATCTATACTTTTTGATACTGGCGCCGATAGAAGTTTTATTTCTCGCGCATTTGAACAAAAACTCGCGCGACCGCGAGTAAACTTAAACGAAAACTTTTCGGTTGAATTGGCTAATGGTGAAACTATTTTAATAAACTCCGTGATCAAAGATTGCACGCTTAACCTTAATGAACATGATTTTCTAATCGACCTCATTCCCATGCCTCTTGGAAGTTTTGATGTGATTATTGGAATGGACTGGCTCTCGCAAAATCGCGCCGAAGTAATCTGCGCCAAGAAGTTGATTCGCATTCCTCGGGAAAATGGTGAAAATCTTCATATCTATGGCGAGAAACCATCTAACGGTCTTAAACTTATGTCATGCTCTGAAGCCCGAAGACTTTTGCGGAAGAATTGTGTAGCGTTCTTAGCTCATGTGGTCAAACCCGATGAAGGAAAGAAGAAACTTTCTGAAATCCCTATCGTGCGTGACTTTCCTGAAGTCTTCCCCGATGATCTTTCTGGTTTACCTCCCGCTCGGGAAGTCGAGTTTCGTGTTGATCTTGTCCCTGGTGCTTCCCCCGTAGCCAAATCTCCTTATCGTCTTGCACCCGCTGAAATGCAAGAATTAGCAAGTCAACTTCAAGAGTTGACCGATAAAGGATTCATTCGCCTCTAGCTCTTCGCCATGGGGTGCTCCGTGTGTTCGTTAAAAAGAAAGACGGATCGTTTCGCATGTGTATCGATTACCGCGAGCTGAACAAGCTCACCATTAAGAACCGGTATCCCTTACCGCGTATTGACGACCTCTTTGACCAACTCCAAGGTGCTCTTGTTTCTCCAAAATCGATCTCCGTTCGGGCTATCACCAGTTGTGTATCCGCGAAGAGGATATTCCCAAGACTGCTTTTCGAACCCGCTACGGTCATTTTGAATTCTTGGTCATGCCCTTCGGTTTAACCAACGCACCCGCTGTTTTCATGGATCTAATGAACCGGGTGTAGATCTTTCTTGGACCGATCGTGATCGTGTTATCGATGACGTTCTGGTATATTCCAAAACCAAGGCCGAGCACGAACAACATCCTCTGTTGGTGTTGCAAAAGCTTCGAACCGAACAACTCTATGCCAAACTCTCCAAGTGTGAATTCTGGTCGGATGAAGTACAGTTTCTTGGTCATGTTGTAAACAAGATGGGTATTCATGTCGACCCATCCAAAATTGAAGCAATCAAGAACTGGGTTACACCATCCACTCCTACCGAAATCCGTTCCTTTTTGGGCTTAGCTGGTTACTACCGGCGATTCATTGAGAACTTCTCAAAAATCGCCTTGCCTTTAACAGCATTAACGCACAAAGGCAAACCGTATATTTGGGGCTCTAAGCAAGAAGAAGCTTTTCAAACGCTCAAGCAATTGTTGTGCGAAGCTCCTGTTCTAGCGTTACCTGAGGGTACCGACGATTTTGTCGTTTATTGCGATGCCTCCAACCAAGGTCTCGGTTGTGTACTTATGCAACGAGGCAAGGTTATCGCTTACGCGTCAAGGCAACTTAAAATTCATGAAAAGAATTATACGACTCACGACCTCGAACTTGGTGCAGTTGTATTTGCCTTAAAAATCTGGAGACACTACCTCTATGGGACTAAGTGCATCATCTACACCGACCATAAAAGCCTCCAGCACATTTTTGATCAAAAGGAACTTAACATGAGACAACGCCGATGGAACGAACTCATCAGCGATTACGATTGTGAGATCCGATATCACCCTGAAAGGTTAATGTGGTAGCCGATGCGCTCAGCCGCAAACCCAGCCAACTTAACTGTATCTTGCCGCGCACGCAGCTTTACTTCGCGACGATCCAAAGAGATCTTGAATCGCGCATTCGCGACGCGCAGCGCGCATCGATCAGCGAAGGAAACCTACGCGCCGAGTTAGCATGTGGTGCGGAAGTACATCTAGTCCCTAACCTGAATGAATCCTCTGTTATCTCAATCGCATCTGGATCCCCAATGATGAGAATCTTCGCTCTGTCATACTGAGTGAAGCGCACAAAACCGGTATTCCGTTCATCCTGGTGCTGACAAAATGTACAAAGATTTGCGCCTTTCTTATTGGTGGCCTGGTATGAAAAAGGATATTGCTGTGTTCGTAGCTAAATGCCTAACTTGTTCTAAGGTAAAAGCTGAACATCAACGCCCATCTGGTTTGCTAGAACAACCTGAAATTCCTACGTGGAAATGGGAAAGTATAGCATGGACTTTATCACCAAGTTACCCTTGACCGCAAGCAAACATGATAGCATTTGGGTAATAGTGGATCGATTGACCAAGTCTGCCCACTTTCTACCCATTCGTGAAACCTACGTGTTGAACAACTTGCGCATCTTTATGTCAAGGAAATTGTCTGCCGTCATGGTACTCCTTTGAGCATCATATCCGATCGCGATGGCCATTTTATATCTCGCTTTTGGAAATCTCTCCAATCTGCGTTAGGAACTCGTTTGGACAAGAGTACTGCATATCATCCTCAGACTGACGGACAGTCTGATGCGAACCATTCAAACCTTGAGGATATGCTTCGATCTTGTGTTCTTGATTTTGGAGGTAATTGGGATTCACACCTACCTCTGATCGAGTTCTCTTATAATAACAGCTATCATTCCAGCATCGGTATGGCCCCATTTGAAGCACTTTACGGTCGAAAGTGCCGTTCACCGATTTGTTGGAACGAAGTGGGTGAAGTTCAAATCACAGGACCCGAACTAGTTCAAGAGACAACCGATAAAATCGCCAAGATCCGTGATCATCTGCTGACTGCCAGAAGCCGACAGAAGAGTTACACAGATCGCAGGCGGAAGCCTCTCGAATTTCTAGTTGGTGATCTTGTTCTCCTCAAAGTGTCGCCCTGGAAGGGTGTTGTCCGCTTTGGGAAGAAAGGTAAGCTTGCACCTCGTTATGTTGGTCCGTTCAAGATTCTTGCGAGGGTGGGAAAAGTTTCCTACAAACTGGACCTGCCGCCCGCGCTCAGCAATGTGCATCCAACTTTCCATGTATCAAATCTCAAGAAATGTTTAGCTGACGAGAACCTCCACATACCACTTGATGAAGTTCAAGTTGATGAGTCTATGCATTTTGTTGAGAAGCCTGTTGAGATTATGGACCGCGAGGTAAAGCAAACCAAGCGCAGTCGCATCCCTATTGTTAAAGTTCGTTGGCAGTCCAAGCGCGGAGCCGAGTTCACTTGGGAAAGGGAAGATCAGTTGAAGATCAAGTATCCGCACCTTTTCTCTGCGCAACCTACTTCGAGATAAATTTCGGACGAAATTTCTTAAAGTAGGGGAGACTGTGACAACTGCCCAATCCGACCCGACCCAGGTACCCGTTTTCGAATCCGATTCTTTTTATGATTTAAATTTTGATTATTTAATCTTTGTAAAATTAACAAAAGATAAACTATATATATATAATATATTATATATATATATATTTTTTTTTATATTACTTATTAATAATAATAATTTCCTTTCCGCCGTCCCGCCTCTTTCTCTTTCTTGTCGCCGTCCCGCCTCTTTCTCTCTCTTGTCGCCGTCCCGTCTCTCTTTCTCTCTTGTCGCCGTCCCGCCCCTCTGCTTAACCCTTAAGCCTTGAAACCCTCTCTCTTAACTCTTTGTTTGTCCTTTGGTTCTTCCCGCCTAAGGATGTCTGCGCAGCTCCACGCGCCAGACTCTTTTCAAGGAAGCCTGCGCGAAGACCAGTTGTTCCTGCGATACGCGAGACGAACTCTTTCTCGCAGCGCGCTAAGAATTGTAGTTCTTCTCGCAGCGCGCTAAGAATAGTAGTTCTTCTCGCAGCGCGCTAAGAATTGTAGTTCTTCTCGCAGCGCGCTAAGAATTGTAGTTCTTCCCGCGACGCGCTAAGAATGGTAGTTCTTCCGCGACGCGCTAAGGAATTGTAGTTCTTCCCGCGACGCGCTAAGAATGGTAGTTCTTCCCGCGACGCGCTAAGGTTTGTTCTGTCTGCCTTCGCTCTCGCGCGTGCGCTCGAATCTTCCCGCGCTAGACCTTAAGCCTTTCTTCTGTTTAGGTCAGCCTGTATTCTTTTGAGATATCTTATCTTTTGTTTGAGCTCTTTAGGTCAGTTCCGACATCTGTCCGAAAAGCCACTTTCGGCGCAGCATGCGCACCAATCCTATTGGTTGACAGAAAAAGTGACTGACATAATCTTTTGAAATCTTCTTTTGCATGTCTTGAACAGTGTTTTCCCTGTCACCTCCCATGCTTTGACCTGTAACCTGTCAGCTTTTCCCCATCCCCTGCAGCTGCCGGCATATCTTTGATATCTTTTGCTTTTGTTTTCTTGTGCTTTTTAATATCTTTTTGCTTGATTTGAGAAGATCTTTTCCTCCTTTTTAGGGATTGTGTTCCCTAGGGTTTTCCTATAAATAAAACTATTTTCTTTTAACACTACACACACTACACTTAAACGCTCCTCAAATCTCTCTCCCTTTGCTCTCTGCCGAAGATCCTCAGCTCCTCTCTTTGCCTCCGTCTCCTCTTCTGTTCTGCCCAGAATCTCAGTAAATATAAATATATATTTTGTTTTAATTTGTTTAACTAACAAAAATCGATACTTACTGCATATATGACATAAAAACCAATAGTTAAACCAATAAACTTTTATTTATAGGTTAACTTGTGCTTGTTTAAAAGTTGGTTCTTGCATTATCTTTCATCGCACCGTTTGCAAGTGAGTAATCTCGTACTTAATCCCCTTTTATTTTTTTACGTTTTGGGATGTTCATGTGTTCGTACAACTTGAGTCTTAAACTTGTTTATGAACTTTATGTGCGCAAAACCCCATGTGTTATGGACGTTTACTTGGCTGTTTATTTGTATGTGTGACTCATTAACCGCTTTGACGGCCTATTCCGAAGTTTTCATGAATCCATTAGATGAACACGGGAGACCTATCGTTTACGGTTTTCTTGTTTTATTACACATGCACGAATGTTTTCTTGTTTTTGTGCTCAATTGGGAGCACGGATTGAACTATGAGCTATGATATAAGGCTTGATCACAATCTGATTACACCCTATGTTAAACCCCAGTTAAGCACATGTTGCGCGCAGTGTTTGTATTATCTATTTATATCTATTAAACTTGATTTCTCACCGACACGCAAGTGTTGACGTTTTATTTTAACACATGTTCAGGTTTGCTGTAGCTGCTTTTGGGAATCTCTTGGACGCGTAGGATGTTTTCTTTTGTTTGGACCTAGATTAAAATGTAACAAGACAAGTTATGTTACTTGATTATTTTAAGTTATGATATGATTTATGTTACTTTATGTCGTGTTCTGCGCGTGCGCAATGAAATGTATTTATTAAATAGTGTCACGAGTAATGAAACAATACGTGGCGCCCCGATGTATAATCCGCCATCGGTCGGGGTGTTACAGTGGATATGAATGATTATAGAGTTGTTGTGGAGCTTAACATAAGTGATGAATGTGAACAAGATTATGAAGATGAAGTTTTAGAAGAGATTGACTTAGAGGAGTTTGATAGTATTAGTGGTTATGAGACACCATTGCAACCAGCTCTTAGGCTTAATAGGAAAAAGAAAAGGGGTGCAGAAGATGTGGATTGCCCTTTTTATGTTGGCCAAACTTTTGAAGATAAAGATTCTATAAAGTGGGTGGTTAAACATGCAGTGGACTCAAGAAGGCAATTACATCTTAAGCTAAATCGTAGATATCGGGTGATTTTTTAGGTGTGGGCCCAAACCTTTTTAGGTGTGAAAGTAAATGGGAGGGGACAATAAATGTTGGGACTTCCAAAGAGAAATCTGTAGTATGTTCAAGTGGAACAAAAAAATAGATGCATCAAAGGGCAGTTTAGTAAAATCCACACCTAAAAAAAGGACCAGAAACCCACTTGTCCATGGACTTTACACATATCAAATGTTAGATATGATGGTAATGGGATTGTGAAAACATACTATAAAGCCCACACTTGTTTACAAACAAGAGATGTCAACTTGTGCACCACCAACTGGTTGGCTAGGAAATTGAACCAACCATTAAAAAGCGACCCAAACAAAAAACATGGAAATATTGTAGAATATTTTCAAAAGAGATTTCAATTACAAGTTTCCCTATATCAGGTTAGCAAGGCTAAGGCCGTTGCTGAAAAAAAGGTTCTTGGAGATTATCCAGCTCATTATAGGAGTCTACGGGATTACACTGAAGAGCTTTCTAGATCTAATCCAGGTACAATAGTGAAATTAGATGTTGAACCTTGTTGAAACCTTAGCAGTCCAACAAGGCAGTTCAGAAGAATATATCTCTACTTTGGTGCACTAAAGGAAGGGTTTAAGCTAGGTGGGAGAGATCTACTTGGTCTTGATGAGTGTTTTATGAAAGCATGCAGAATATGGGAATTGGATGGCATGCCATGTAGGAATGCAATAGCTTGTATATGGCCATGAATGGACAAGCTGATGGCATACCAGAGAAGTGGGTGGACGAAGCCTATTATTTAGAGACTTGGAAAAAAGTTTATGTAAAAACCTTAGACCCATTTAATAGTATGGAGTTATGGCCAATCTCTAAATGCCCAACTACCTTAACAACCCCAAAATATCACAAGCAAATATGTAGACCGAGAAAAATAGAAATAAGTCTGCTAAGGAGATTCTTGATTTAAGCCAAAAACTTTCAAAAGATGGTAAATTAACAAGAGAAGGTGGATATGTAAAATGTGATATTTGCAAGCAGCTTGGACATAACAAGAGGTCTTGTGGTAAGAGCACAGGTGGCCTGCTAAGGCAAAGGGAAAACAAGATGGGACTGCTAAGTCAAATGAAAAACAAGATGGGGCTGCTATTTTGGTTAGCTGTTGTAGTTTGGTGTACAGAAAAACAAGGGAAAGTTATACCAGATTATATGCTCATCAAATAATGGTTTGACAAAAGTCTCATTATGTTTCATCCATTATAAACAGCCAAACAAACTCAATAAATAACCAAATATCATCATTAACACGTGTTTACCTTTTGATACATAGATTACAAACAACACCATTACATAATAATAAAACTTACATTAGTCATACTTGCATTAGTGCTTAATTAAATACATAATAGAACATGAAAAATAGCCATGAAATGCATAACACTTGTTTGAGCCTTTGGTTCTCAATTTGCAATTTTCTTCCCGTTCCTTCAAGGGTTGAGTTCGTCTTAGCCATGGTTCTTGCCTTTTATTTGTATTCGTTAATTGACTTCAAAAGGCCCGGTATAATAACACTCGCTCTTTGACACAGAGGATCAAGTCATAGAACAAACCCACAGTTTTGTTTCTTCAAATTTCACAATATCTAGGTTAGAAATTGGAGCAAGAACACGTACATGAACAATAATTAGGTTAGAAACAATAAATATGGGAATGTAACATACCGGTCTCGCGCAACAATAAAATTGTCGGCCGGGGTTATACGATGTCCAAGAGGTTCGAATAATGGTTGGCGAACCGAATGAGCAAACCACCATGGCTGATAGATGAAGGGGATGCGAACAAGCTGTTTCTAATGAAAGAATGGATGCGGGTGTTGATTTGGGGATTAAGGTTTGGATGATATAAAAGGGGGCAAGGGAAGAAACTTAAAAGAAAAAAAAGAAAATAAATAAAATAACTTATGTTACCATTATGCCTCTGATTTAACGGACAAAATAAACAAGATTAGAAAAAAGTACTAAAATGGCCAATTTATGAAATATGGAGTAGCCATATACGAAAAATTCAAAAACGGTACTAAAGTTGTGTACTTGGACAAATCACATGTAATAAAATGACACTTAACTCTTTTACTTTTTTTAGTTATTTTACAATGAAAAATATAACAAAAATTGACCATGGTTCCACATCTAGTTACCACAATAAATATAGAAAGTGACTAAAAGTTTCATAAGAATTTGATGATTTCAGAACTTAACACTTTTCAAATAAAGTGTTTCTACTTTAGACTCTTTATCTGACAACCGGACTCAACAATGAAAAATTATTTCGTGACATGTGCCATTTTTTCTGAGTAAATGTCTACATAGACGCTTAAAGGATATGCAAAAGCAAAAGATGTTTTCTTTAAAACATTTAAATATGAACATAAGGCTAATGGGTATGATTCATTCGAACCATACTCCATCACTTGTCACGTCAACGCCACGTTAATTTTGTCTACCTCACTCTTCAACCCCGGTTATAGGTCATTCTTTATCATTCCAATTCATTTCATCATCTAATATTATAAAGAATTATAAAAGAAAAAAATATATAAATATTGATTGATTAAAGACTTCACAGCTTATTTGGTGGCCTTCACGGGTGTATACCCACCGGCCTAAATCGTCTAGGATTAGAGCCAACAATCGTCAACTAGTACTATCTTATTATTTTTCAGTAAATTAATATCATCTGTCCACCAAACCCTGAAGAGTGGGAAGAGAAACAACTTTTCTCTCTCTCTCTCTCTCTCTCTCTCTCTCTCATACACAAACACATGCACAGGTGTTAAAGATAGATCAGAGGAGCATCCAATGATGTGATCGCATTTCTTCTGTTTTCATCCAGCCAACTTGATGTAGCAAAATTACAGTTTCACATGACTGTGTTTGTGTGAATGGAATCTAAAAGATCAAGGAGAGAGAACAAGTAGATGGATGGATATCTGATTGGTGGAAGAATCTGGTCTGCATTATTATTATAATTATTATTAATCAATTTCATGTTTATCCACTCTTCTTCTACAAGGTCTTTTTCTCTTTCACAACTTAATTACATTTTTCGTTTATTCTGTTTATTTGGGGGTTTTATATGAGCACTTTGAAGAAATATTCAATTTTTAGATGGAAATTGACATTCTTGAATATATTTTACCGTGACTAGATTTGTATCCTTAGGCATGCATGTAAACGAAACCAAACGTTCAATGAACACAAGAAGTTTGTTCATGTAAGTGGACAAAACAATCGATTGAACATTAATATATGTCTCGCTTGTACATTTATGTTCGTAATATTCGTTCAGTTTAATTTGTTTATGTTCATTAGTTTACGTTCATTAATATATTCAATTAAATTTTGTTGACTACTTAGTTTTAGGCACTTTTTAGGCTTAGGGGTGTTTGGGATTCCTTATTTTTAATCAACTTATAACTTATAAAGTTTTTAAAAAGTTAATAAGGTGTATAAGGTGTTTGTTAAACCATAAGGCCTTATGGATTTTAACTTATGGGCAAGGCAAAATAAAAGGGTTTGAAAAGTTAGGAATCTCTGACTTATTAACTTAATGGGTTTGATTTACCTATTACACCCTTCTAACCCTCAAAACCCATTACACTTCTTTTAAAAAAGAGTATCATTTTTAGTCATTTTGGGTTTCTCTAACACATAAGCTAATCCAAACATTTTTTTTAAAACTTCTTTTAAAAAATTCGTAAGTTAAAAAGGTCTTTTAACAAGAAGTCCCTTTTCACTTAAATAAGGAATTCCAAACACACCCTTAATACATTGTTGTTCACACTACTTTTAACTGGTTTCAACTCATTTATGTTCTTTAATCTATGCTCCACTATGTTTGTTGTTTTATGTTCGTGTGCCGTTTGTTTATACCGCTAACAAACGGACATAAACGAGCAAGAACATGTTCATTTTCTTAATGAACGAACACGAACATGAAAACCTCATTCATTTAATTGTTCGTGTTCGTTAAATTAAACAAACTAACACGAACATGCTCAGTCCGTGTTCGCTCGGTTCGTTTACAAGCCTAGTTTTCCTGCTTAAGAAAAAGTGGATGGGTTAGATTTGAACTCTTGAATATTGATTTTGCACAAGTTAACCAATAAATAAATCATTGTTAAGATCAATATTTACATCAGTTTTTGTTTTACAAACTGTTCATAAGTAATGATCATGTTTATAAATCAATTTCTGTTTTACAAAAGTGACTGGGTTAGATTTGAACTCTATTGCTCTATTTTGTGTTGAGAATTTAACTTTTCTTTTTAAAAAATAAAAATAAAAATTGTTAGTAGAAAACTGCAGGAAGAGAAAATGTGAAATGATGGTATGGGGAAATTGTGTCTTTAATAGGCTAGTTGTGTTGTGTCCTTGTAATATGTCCAGGTTCTCTTTCCTTATATGGGATATTAATCATATTGGCCAATTATTATCAGAAACTTTGCATACATACAAATCATATTGGCCAATTATTATCAGAAACTTTGCATACATACACACACTTGCGTACATGTATTTATGTGAAAATAAAAGAATGGTCACAACAGCAAAAGCTTCTGTCAGTTTCCATTACCTTCTGCCTATGTTCGAGAGGATGGTCCCCTTGTACACGATACGCGTTAATAGTTTTAGTTTAAATAATTACCAACATTCCGAATATAAAATTTCTATAGTTTTCTAGTTTTCTTATAAGTTTTGATATCAAAACTCACAGTGAAGGTTGATATTTCTGTTCTAAATTTGAATTTACTTGAGTGGTTATAGAAGTCAACTATGTGCAACAGTAACTTATGGTCCATAGTGATAGTTAGTTTGACTCGTAAAAAGCTGAAAACAGAATTTTATCACAGCGATAGTGGTGTGCATGGGTCAGTTTTGGGCATAAACCGAACCAATAACTGAAAATTTGGTTTTTGAGTTTTTTAATACGTTCAGTTTTTGGTTTTTGTTCGTTTCAGTTTTTTCAGCTTTACAGTTTGGGCTTGGAATTTTTGGGCTGAAAAAAATGATCCAAAATAATGAATTTGGGCCTAATCTAGAATTGATTCTTATATATCTAGGCTACAATATTTGGGTAACACTATTTATTAAATTCTTATATGTTACTTAAAATTCAAAATAAAAAAATGAAAATTCATAAATTTAATTCGGTTCGTTTTTATCGGTTTCATGCAAACCCCCTTCATGATGATGGTGTTAGATTTGTGTGCGTTTAAGCATGCTAGCTGAGCCTGATTTGTTGTTAGATGTGGCAAATTGGACGTGTTTAGTACGTAGAGGTCTAAACAGGTGGGTCTTCGACTCTTCATTTACTAGAAATAATTAGTCCAAAAATTTAAATTTTTTAGTTAACTGTTGGTGTGTGGCATATGATCACAAAAACTGCATTGTTCATTATGAATCATTTTTCTTAAAATAAAATGATACCAGAGGTTTTATGCATTAAAAAATGCATTTTGGACGACTTGTGACGTACATGTTTGAAATTGCCACCTCTTATTGTTGCCATGTTTGAACAAATCTGTTGATATAAGGCACAAAATCTTTTGTCACAGTTCAAAAAGTCAGCTAATATATTGTATAATAAGGTTAAACCTAAATTATCTAATTTCTAGTTGGTCTGAGTAATGGGGTAAACCATAAATCAATTAATAAAACCTTTTAATATTTTCTTTATCCTTTATCATAGCAATTTCTGTATACTTTGCCTTTTGTACTTCTATATAATTGGCAACAATTTTGGAAGAGATTGATTATTTTAATAACTGAATGATTGAAACATTAGAAACAGGACATGCATACATGAATACATACATAATTCATTCACTGTCACACACACACAAAAACAATTATACATATGTACATACAAACATACATAAATGAGTTGTGTCAATAATTGGAAATAAAATTTGAAAGAAGGGTAAGCTTAGTATGATATATATATTCAAAAGATGCAAGAACCTAGTTTTTATTTTTTATTTTTTTATTATCATTTTTTTTCCGAAGTAGAAAAAACCGAAAACAGTTCTTACTTTTAAACATGGTTTCCATAACTCAACCAAACCGGAAGCGGAACACACCACAGGTTCAGTACACATAAATTGCCAGTTAAAGCTAGCCCTGGTTGAACACGTAACCAGGTCCCGAACAGTGAACCAGTAAAGCAGCCGGTTTGATGTTTGGTTTTGAAAACATTGGTTTTAAAAGTGCAAAAACATAATAAAATATATTAATAAAGTCTAGGCATCTATATATATCATTCATAACATCCTGCAGATCTCTATGTTTCTCATAGTGCAATTCTTCCCATTTCAATCATATTCAAAACCTTTTCTTTACATTCAACAACTTCCCGTTTAGAAACCGAATTTAGATTCATAGATTACATTGATTCATGAGGAGTACACTATCTTCAAACAAAATGGAAACACATAAACTTATTCAAGCCAAAGAAGATCCTCATTTCTCTAGCACCTACATCCGTACCTTGGTAAAACATTTGGCACCAAAACCGACACCAAACGAAACACGACCGCCACAACACAAGAAACAAGTTAGAAGAAGACCACACACAAGTAAACCGTTCCAAGAACGCCTTCTAAACATGGCGGAAGCACGTAGAGAAATCGTCACTGCGCTTAAGTTTCACAGAGCTTCCATGAAACAACAAGAAGCCAATAATAATGATCATCAAGAAAAAAACACTAAGTCCATGTCAAATCGTAACATTTATCCTCCCAAAACCGCCACCACCAGTACCAACACAACGAATTCCCATTGGTCCATGTCATCATATGTCCCACCACCACCGCTGCGGTTGTCATATGATGACAACCAGAATATTATACTTCCAACTCAAACCCTAGGGCTGAATCTCAATTTTCAAAACTTTAGCAATTTAGATACTAACATTTATCAAAAACCATTGTCAGTTGAGTCACTTGAGTCACCATCATCATCTTCATCAGGGAAACCGAATTCATCAGGTGATTTGCATCATGCAATGGATGATAATGAGATAGAGGATATTAGATCATTAGGTGAACAACACCAAATCGAGTGGAACGATACAATTAATTTGATGACATCGGCTAGGTGGTGTAATTTCTTAAATATTATGAAAATTGAATCAGATGACCATCAATTTGATCAAGTTATGGAGTTTCCACCATGGCTGATGAATGCTGACGAAGCTTCAAGTTTACAAGAACACTTTGATGACCATATTTCTGATGCATACTTTCAAGATTCTGATTTGCCCTGGTAAGATTCTCCATCTTGGTTCATATATATATATATATATATATATATATATATATATATATATATATATATGTTTGATTTTTTTTAGAACCACTTTGAGTTTTAAGAACTTGAAAGAACTCAACGTAATAATTCTTTTTAATTTGTTTTTACACATATGGAATATGTAATTGTAAGTAACGTAAAAAAATTACAGTATTATTTTACACACCGAATCGACTTATTACACGTGTGTAACTAACATTTAAACTTGTGTAATCATCAGATTTATTTTCATCCACATATTCCATACTAATTTAATTAAATGTGTGGTCCATATTGAGTTCTTAAAGTTCTTATAACTAATCAAAGTTCTCAAAATATCCCATATATATATCTATATACACACACGTATACATACATTAAGTTTTTAAGTATTAGGGAATTGGAGATGTTTTATGTTGGCATTTGCTTCATAGATCATCTCCCCCAAAACAAAATTGGGTGGTTATTAGGGGACAGGGTATTATCGAGCCGAGTCGATTGTGAGCTATTCGTGATCAGCTTGCCAAGGCTTGAATTTAGCCTATCTCAAACGAGGCCAAGCTTTTATTGAGGCTCATTTTATAAACGAGTTCGAGCTTCATATTATTAAGCTTGAGTATGATCACGGGCCTTTATTTTATGTAGTTTTTTTTAATATATTAAATATATATTTATATAATAATGATTGTTATATATTAAATTATGATATAAATAATAAATATTATACACAAAACTTATAATAAAGATATAAAAGAACAATGAAAATATATTAGTAATTAAATAATTACTAAACAATAAACAAGCCTAGCGCGAGCCTGGAAAACTTCTCACGGCCCAGTTTGAGCTGTAGTAATAGAGCTTTAAACGATCCGAGCATGATCCCTAGCTTTTTTAAGTTAAATGAGCCGAGCCATGAGCTCGGGCTCGGCTCGTTTACAACCCTAGTGGTTAAGTCAATGCATTAAATTTGGGTTAATTAAAATGTTTCATTTCTAATAAGGGTCAGTCGGGTTGGACCTACCCGCGTACACTTTTTCCTCCAATTTTTTTTATTGCTTTTTAATAATTTATACGCTCTATGTATGCATACAACATACACCACTTCCAACCCATTCGACTTGTTTCATTTTTGTTATTTTTTATAATCTGTTTTCTTATTGTTTTAGCCATTGTACGTAGTTTTAGGGAGTGCAGTGGTCGATGCTGTTACTGTTGTTTTAGCAAACATTATAGTTATCTCTGAATAGTTTCAGTGATGAGACTTTAAAACAATGGCAGTGAGACCACAAAGGTCCCCCACCTACATGTCTTATGTTTTTGTTTTCTTTTTTAACACTGGTCTTCATTTTGTGTTGCACTTGCACATACTAAAAAAATATATGTTTATAAGAAAAGTTGCAAAACTTTGCATATTATTTTAATCGAAGTTTTCTTCCTCTCAGTCCTAGTTACGAATTCTTCGAAAATTTAATACTATTTTAAACATTCGCAAGATAGTCGAGGGACACATCATGATGTTAGATAGATTTTTTTATTAAGTCGAAGTTCCTTTAGAAAAACATGTTTTGGACGTCATAGTTGTAGTATGCAGAGAACATAACTTTATGAAAACCTCCGACTAATAAGTTTTGGTATCGTCACTGAACATGTGTTTGTCTGCATTGACTAGCCCATGCATGCATGTTCTCTATCTATATACAAGATTAAATAACATAGATGGTTATGTGATATTATCATATTGACATTCTTGTTTTTGATCTTGAAAATGCAGCATGGACATAGGTGAAATTGAAGCAATGGATGGGGAGTGGCTTGCCTGAAAACTGATTGATTGATTTTTAAGTAATCAATTTGTTGAATTTTTGTTTACTACTTTTATTATATTTATTGTGCTACTAGTAGTATTTTTCTGTGTAATAATTATATGGCATAGAAATAAAGTAATAAAACAAAAGAAGTAGCTTTTGTGCTGAACATTCATTGGACCTCTATAACGTAGAATCCAAAGCTTTACTTTTCAAAATAACAAAATCAAGAGAATTATTTTGATTCTTGATGATGTGGTTACTGGTTATGAACAGGTAGCAATTTTTCATTTTATTTTTATACAAAATGCTTTCAGCTTTTGACATATATCAATTGATTCTTGATGATGCGTTTGATTTTCATATGAATCCATCATATCAAATAAACATATGTGTCTTGTAAAACTAAACTAGATGGCGACACCGCTCTTTGCGGCAGATAAGCCTACTTAATTCATGTATAGTACTTTATCTCATCAAGTATTTAGAAACTGACGGAACATAATATTAATTATCAAACGACGGGTGGGCTGCTTTGGGATAGTAAGTTGCACGTAAGACGTAAGTGTATAGGTTATTGGAATAGTATAGGTTACAATGATTAAGTGTGTGGTTATGTATGATTGCAAGTGATGTGTTAAGATTTTCTGCAAGCAATGAAATGCAGATTGTAAATATATATTGGTGACATTATATAAAGTAAAAAAGCTATTTTTTTTTCCAGAAACTAATATTGGCAACGAATCATAAGATACCGTTTACAACCATACATATATAACCATTCAATAAATCACTTTAATGTCTAATTGAAGAAAACCAAAAGTATAACTTACTGTGAAATAGAGATAAGAAGAACTTAACATTTTTTTATAATTCCTTGCACTCTCCAAGCTCCTGTGTTATATTCGACTAGGCTTTGTTTAACGTACAAAGTGATCCATTATCTTGTTGGGCTTCTTGGATGGGCCACAAGGTTGGGCCAATAGTTGTCCAAACGGTTCATAACACGCGCTATAGGTAATTCACTAACACCTCCCAAGTCCCGAGTCACTTCTTCTTTAGTCCTTATATCTCCAATCCAGTTAAGCACTCGTTTAAAGAGCTTCAGTTTTCTGCGAGTAGCAAGTCTACGCTCCGAAGTAATCTGAGGCGTCTTTAAGATTCAACTCAATCCTGTCTTTTTCTATTCACGAATCGCAAAAGAAAAACGAAATAGGGCCGAAATCCGCTGGTTCAAAATCCGGGACGGGAGCAAATGGTCTAACATTTACTTTGGAAGGGTAGTTAAACTATTGGAACTAGGTCAACTATTTTAAGTCTAAAGTACCGTTGAGACTTTTTAGCCACTAGAGCTTGAGTTGGAGTCAAATAAAAGACCAGTTCTATTGGTTTATTTAAGCATGCGTCTTACCTTTTCTTTAGGATGAGTTGTTACTTGATTAAGTCTTATGTTTACGTTATTTGCTTACGTCGTATGTTGCCTATTTAAGGTCTATTGAAGTTTAATTAAATTCTTTTCGATAAATTATGTGTTATACCAATCTAATCCATCATATTGGTATCAAAGCTATACCAACATCTGTACTCCATTATGCTCACTTATTAACACAATTCCTAACCCTAATGAGAACCCTCCTACCACTAACCCGACAAACCCTAATGGCTGCAACAAGTACCGGTGGTATCCCTTCTACCCTCTCTTCCAATTTACAAAGGAGAAGGGTATGAATTTTGGAAGATTAGAATGAAGACGATTCTAATATCACACGATTTATGGATTTTATGGTTACGTGATACAATGATGCAGATGGAGATCATGTTAGGTTACATGATAAAAGAAAGAAAGATGCAATGGCACCATCGATAATTTAGTACGCTGTTCATGATGTTACAGGAGCCAGTACATCCAGGCACACCTGGACACCCCAGCAAAATGAGTATCAAGGTGATTCTAAGATTCAAATGGTGAAATTACAAGGACTCATGAGGGAGTTCGAAATGATTCAGATGAAAGAAGGTGAACCTTTAGCAGATTTTTTTTTTATCTAAAGTAATGAATATAGTGAACCAAAAGGAAGCGTATGGTGAAGTTGTAACGGATCAGATTGTTGTTGAAAAAGTGCTTCGAAGTTTACCTGCAAGACGGGACCATGTTGTTGCTGCTATTGAAGAGTCCAAAAGCTTAACCAAATTTTCCTATGATCAATTAATAGGTTCCTTGCAGGCCCATGAAGCTAGAGTAAATAGAGGGGTGCATCCTCCTGCTGAAGAACAGGTTCTCCAAGCAAAAGAAGAAAGTACCAGGTTGTTTGCTCGTGGTAGAGGTCGTGCACCCTTCAAAAGTCATGGACGTAGACGTGTGAGAAACTTTGGAAGAGGCAAAAGTACTATTCAGTGCTACAACTGTAATAAAATTGGGCATATAATAGGACTGCTGGAGTGTGCCACAAGCAACACCAACAGTAGAAGGACATGATGTTGATGAAAGTCAAGTTTATATGGCAATTGCATGTAGTACCAAAGAATGTGATTATGATAAAGTCCTAATGACTCATAATGAGAATGGTAAGGTAACCAAGGATATCTGGTTTTTTGATAGTGGTTGCTCTAACAATATGACAAGACAAAAGGACCTATTTGAAGATATGGATATTTCCAAGAAAGTTCAAGTATGAACGGGCAATGGCGAAAAGATTCAAGTAGAAGGAAAAGGGGTGGTGAAGATTGATTCCATGAAAAGAAAACACAAGACTATTAGCGCTGTTCAATATGCACCAGATCTTGATTACAATCTTCTAAGTGTGGGGGAACTGAGGATGGTATGCCACAAATTGTTATTTGATAATAATGAATGTGTTATCACCAATAAACAGTCAAAAAAGTTATTTGTAAGATACCTTTATCAAACAAAAATACTTTCTCACTTGATCTCATTCTCTCTAGCATAATCAAGAAAGTTTTACATGTTTTCTTTGTTGTTCTTCGTAATTCTTTGATTTTGATCTTGTTCTTATGAATTTCTTTTCGTTTGTTCTTATGTTCTTAAGTTTTGTTTTGAGTTTTCATAGCTGTTTATATACTCTCACCACGATCATTGATGGTTGGTTAATTTGTATATACTTTAGTTCGTTTATTTACTAGTTTTAATTGTTTATTGTGGGAACTTCGATACTTCATACGTGTCTATTGTATTTCAGGTCACAGATGTTAAAGCAGCTAATTTAGACCTGTTGAGGCACGAGATGAAGACCCGGGATGTCCAGCACGCGAAACGAAGAAAATAATAATTAATTGCTGGTGAGAAGACCCATCGCGTATCGCGATGGGTTTAAAAAGAATGTTGACCATGGTCCATCGCTATACGCGATAGAACACAGAAGACCCCACCGTGTATCGCGATGGGTTACGAAGAATAGAAAGTTAGGGTTGTTTATATTTTCATTCTATGTCGGCCCTAACATTAATCAATCACTTCCAGGCGATTTTCAGAGCTACAAGAGGGCGATTCTACCATTCCAAATCATCCCGGGGCTATATTCATGTTCCATATCATCATAATCGAAGATTCCATGATGTCGAGGCTCGGCTAATCTCTCCGATTCATTCCTATTCAGTTTTTAATGTAACCAAGAACATATAATTTGTAATTATCGTTGATTGATCTTTGAGTATTGATATTTAGTATTGCTGCGCATTCAATCGGTTTAGGTTTACATTGATCAGATTGATTAGTTTGTCGGTTGCTATAGTAATTGCTCATAGGGTTGTTTGACTAGATTGTATACAACAAAGCACACAATTGCCCTTAGTTGAGTCACACTGGCAGGGACCATTTGATAACTAGTGCTGTGTGTTAGCGATTGTTGGTGCCTAAGGTTTAACTCGTTAATCAGTCTTTAGTCAGTCTGTGATAATTACATTCTTGAACCCCGGGGATGATTCACTTTTGTTAATTGCTTGAATTTGTGACATCACAATTATTGCTAAAACCAAATTACTTGCTTGTGTGATCAGCACTACACTTTATTACTTCATAATATTATAAATTGGTTGCACGTTGCACTGACCACATACTCCTTGTGTTCGACACCCTACTTATCCTAGCTTGCTTAGGTGATTAGGAACTGATATTAATTGTTTTATACTAGACAGCGACAGTCTAGCATCAATCAAAACCTAAAGATCATCTCTTGCATGTGCCGAGAAGCTCATTCGTATCCCGTTACCACCCAGTGAAACACTAATAATTTAAGGAGAAAAACCCGATCGTAACCTAAAAATAATCTCTTGTATGAAGGCCAGTAAACTTTTGAGGAAACAATGCTATGCCTTTTAGCCCATGTAGTTGATAAGAAATCCGAAGAGAAAAATATTCAAGATATTCCCGTTATCAAAGACTATCCAGAAGTTTTTCTCGACGACTTACTAGGACTTCCTCCGTCTCTATAAGTCGAATTCCAAATTGACATTATACCCGGTGCAACTCCCGTAGCCAAATCTCCCTACCGCTTAGCCCTGCCCGAAATGCAAGAACTCTCTAGCCAACTTTAAGAACTTCTCGACAAAGGATTTATTTGACCTGGTTTCTCACCTTGGGGAGCTCCTGTCATTTTCGTTAAAAAGAGGACAGATCTTTCCGAGTATGCATCGGCTAACGCTAGTTAAATAATTTACCATCAAGAATTGGTACCCACTATCGAGGACTGATGATCTATTCGATCAGCTTCAAGGAGCCACTTGTTTTACAAAAAGTGATCTCCGCTCAGGTTATCACCAGCTTCGCATGCTCGATGAAGACATCAAAACCGCCTTTTATGTAACAACTCGGGTTTTCCAAATCTATACTACCCGGCCCGTTTTCAGTTTCGGGAAAAATTAATTAATAAACGTCACCTTTATTGAGTTAGTTTTATTTTATTATTTTTATTATTATTATTATATATATTTAATTTCACTATAATAACTTTCAAGTATATACAAAAATGACCCTAAACAATAGTTTTAACCCTATATGTTTCCAACTTCATACAACAAGGACTAAACTGCAATTTTATGAGTTATAACCATATTTACCATGATCTGATGCAGCCTTAACCCGAACCCGATTAACATTTGGAATGTCTTGGTCCTCAATTCTCGCTACCAACATGGAAATCAAATCAATACGCGTTATAAATTCCTTTTTGCGATATTGCCGACATATTGAATTAAGAAAACAAGATCAAAACGATATCAATTTACTATATAAAAGATCCGTCTAAAACCCGTTTATGATTATACATATAAACAATCATCATAATTCAATTCTTCGCAGAGACACCATCCTTAAGCCATCGCCGTCTGTAACCCCATAATTAATTCGATTATAACATGTTCTGGATCGTGCTATTGTCCTCGTTTTGGCCGGCTCTGTTGTGTTCAATTAAACGTATAAAAATCATCGTTATAGGTAATATTATATACTTTGTGCTCTTCGTCATGAGCCGTGCAAAGCCTCCATGGTTAATCAATCGATTGATTAACAATACGGCCGATTAACATTGCTAGGGTTTATGAGGGTTGAGTCTGTGTATGTTTTTTTTATTGTTTCTGTATCGCTGTGTAATCAAACAACCATCTAGCTCAGTTGGTTATTACGATATCTGTGGACTACTTGGTGGCTGGTGGGGCGGGTTTGAACCCACCCCAGCCCGTTTTTAGCTCATTCTTTTTATAAACAAGATTTTAATTATTTATTTAATCATGTAAATAAACTAATTATCATGAAATCATTAACAAATTTACATTTCTTAAAACCAATGTAATAACATGTTGTTTTCTGAATCTTTGTTAAAAACCATTTATATATATATATATATATATATATATATATATATATATATATATATATATATATATATATATATATGAATATATAGTTGTTAAAATTGTTAAAAGTTTTATTGATTAAGATTTTAATAATAAGGTTTTAATGTAAAAATCCATAATATAGTCTTGTAATTAAGTTATTTAAAATATACTTATACGTATTTTATAAAAGTCTTTTACAAATAATTTTATCTTATATGAATTATTATTTATAATACTAATTGATAAGAAATCATTATTTACTCTAAATAAATTATTATTTCATCGACCACAACTCACTATTATCATATATTATTTATTAATATATAAGTAAATGTATCTTATTGTTTTAAAATAAGTATTGGACATATGATTTCATAAACAAGTATTTTATATAAATTATTACAACTTTAATTAAAAATATTTATAATAAGAAAATGATTTATGTTGTTATTTCTAATATAATTGTAAAATTCTTTTATAAAATCAACGTTAGATAACTCGTTTAAACTCTCGTTTTTCCATTTCAAATATACTTTAATCTTTATTAGACCATTTGTTAACCTGTAGTATATCTCGACTATTAATACTTAGGGATTTCCGCTGATACGTCGCGACAAGCATCACTCATATTATTCGTTTCTTTATTGTCTTCCAACTTTTTCTTATTGCTAAGGTGAGTACCACATTCCCCTATTTTACTCGTTTTCCACGTTTTGGGGACATATGCGTAAATATATTTCTCTTATATACTTATACTCAAAACTGCAACTATTGTCTTATGTGATAACAACTTATACCTTACTTGTTTATGTGTTTATTTGCTTTATATGTTTCCGCATTCGGAGAGGTCCAACATAATCACAGAATAGTATGATCATACGCCAGTCGTTATAGCCTTTATGCTTATCGACATCTCAGTTATACTTGCTCATTTGGTTAATTTGTTATTCTCATATGACTTGTTGAAATTACTTATTTTTATATATACTATATGTACATCTAAACTGGTGTGTTGCTCACTCAACCTTGTGTTGACAAAATTACTTTATTTTCAACGCATATGCAGGTATTCGTGTGATGTGAAGTAATTAGAAGATCACTTAAGGATGTATGCTAGAAGAAATATTAACGATACAATACTATTTATGATTTATATTTGTTTGCTACATTATTGTTTTGTTTTGATATTGTACGGATTTTGTTTTATATGTAATTTAATTAATAGATATTGAAACTTATAATATTGCTTGATAGTAACCTTTGAAAAGCTGTGAGCAATCAGCTCACGTTCATGGTTATGCCCTTTGGTTTGACTAATGCACCAACGATGTTCATGGACCTCATGAACCGCATCTGCAAACCATACCTTGACAAATTCATCATTGTTTTTATTGATGACATTTTAATCTATTCAAAAACCAAGACCGAGCATGAGCAACACCTTCGTCTCGCCTTGGAACTGTAGAAGAAAAAACAACTTTATGCTAAATTTTCGAAATGTGAATTATGGCTTCGCGAAGTTCAATTTCGGGTCATGTTATTAACGATAATACATGTGGATCCCGCAAAAATTAAAGCCATCAAGAATTGGGAAACTCCGAAAACCCCATCATAAATATGTTCCTTCCTTGGTCTAGCTGGTTATTATCGTCGATTCATCTCGAATTTCTCAAAAATAGCCTTAGCTCTCACCACCTTAACTCAAAAAGTCAGGCCGTTCAATTGGGAGCAAAAGCTTGAAGATGCATTCAAAACCCTAAAACAAAAACTTTGTAACACACCCATATTAACACTTCCTGATGGAAACGATATTACATTGTCTATTGTTATGCTTCATATCAAGGTCTCGTTCATGTACTCATGAGGCAAGGCAAAGTCACAGCTTATGCCTCTCGTCAACTTAGATCCACGTAAAGAACTACATCACTCACAATCTTGAGTTAGGTGCAGTTATTTTTGCTCTAAAATATGGAATGTGTCATCTATACCAATCTTAAAAGCTTTCAGCACATCCTCAACCAAAAAGAACTCAACATGAGGTAATGACGCTGGGTCGAGTTATTCAATGATTACGATTGCGAGATTCGCTACCACCCCGGGAAAGAGAATGTCTTGGCCGACGCCCTAAGTCGAAAAGATAAAGTTAAACTATAACAACTCTAACTTTTCAAATTATTATTTTTCGTCATTTACCCGACCTGTTTTGAAGTTCGGAAAATTTTATCAATAAAATATCACGTTTATCAATATATTATTATACTATTATCATTTAATTTATATATGTTATTAACTTTCAACCTTATACAACTTCCACCCCAAACCGTAGTTTTACTCTTTTTGTTTCCATCTACAAATTTTAGGGACTGATCTACAATATCTATAAATTTATTATAATATATCTTTTAACCAGGAACCCGTTTGCTCATACCCAGACCCAGATCGCAATCCGCAACCCGATTATCATTCTTGGGCCTCAATCTTCGCTGTATAGTGTATACTTGGAAATAATCTTAGCAAATCATACTAATATAAAAAAAGTAGTAAACCGACAACTTAATTTGGAAAATACGAACTTTATGATACAAATTAGTAATTGAAGTATTTCGTAATAATCAAATTAAACGAGCCTGCGTCTTCTTCATCATCTGGCGAACCTAACCCCTAATAGTAATTGAAGTATTTCGGTTTGCTTATATCCGTTGTGTTAGTTTTTTTTGCCGCAACCCATATCTCACTGTTCATCATCGATCTGATCTCGTTTAAGGTAATTGAACTTTGATTTTCGATCGTCTTCAATCATATAGCATTAGCCCTAACATCAATTAAGAGAACAACGAGCGGATTAATCAATTGCAGAATTAAGGTTTCATTGAATTTGGGGATTTTTAATCAGTCATGTTTTTCTGTTTTTATTATTGGGTTATAACAGACTGAACACACCAACCCAGTGGCTGGTGTGTGGGTGTATAAAGCCATGTCCGGACAGGGGCGCAGGTTCGAGCCCCCTGGACGCGGTTTAGGTATTTTATTTTTATTTGTTGTTCTTTTAATGGTTTATTTATATTTATTAAAATATCATAATTATTTTTAAACCTAAAATAAGTATTATCTTATTAAACCGACATCATAAATTTAACGGTCCATATCAACTAATCTCATCACAAGGTTTGTATATGTATATGTTTTATATATATATATATATATATATATATATATATATATATATATATATATATATATATAGGGGAGGGTTATCCTAAAAATAAGTAGTTTCCTAGGAACACTAGGAATAAATCATAGCCATTGGATCATGTTAATCAATGGTTGAGATTTAAAATTACCAATAACCGACATAGTTTCTTAGAATTGTTCTTTCACCATCAATTGTAATGCCAAATGTCAAAAATTTGTTGGTTCTTACCATTCTTAGGAAACTCCTTATTCTTATTTAAACTCTTTTATATATATATATATAGGGGATGGATCTTGCGAGAAGTAATCTTATTATGGGAAGTGCGAGAAGTAATTCCCCATTGATTAGAAAGATCAATGGTGTATGTTATAAGATGGCATTTTAGTAAATATCAAGAAGTTTTAACCAGATTCTAATTGTTTGAAAAGGCATACTAGTAATTTTTGTGCAGCTATAAAAAAAGAACGACTTATGTTTCCCTGATTTCACCATGTTACTCCTACACACAACTGGAGGCGCGATGTTTTCTTCCCATATCCAACTAATACACACAATCGAAACAATTAAACTCGAGTGATTCCAATCCTTTTAGTAAAAGAAGCAATCGGTGTTCTATCAATTATACAACCTTGGTTTTGAAGATGAATTGGGGGTTTCTCGGATGCTATTGGGATCGAACCCTACTCAATGTATGTTCAGCAATTTTATTTTAGGTGGTGTTGTTGTGTTGGTGGGTTGTTGGTTTTTTTATATTATTAGATGTAGGTTATGAAGTTACTAATGGAAGCTTGTTCAAGTAATTATGATTTAGGTTTTCATAATTGAATACATTAACATATTCTAGTCAAGATATTTTGTTTCATGTGTCAGGGCAGTCAATTTATGGAAAAACTATTCTTTTGGTCAACTTGGTTATTGTTAGTATTTACACCATTTGTTTAGTGTTTGTGTGGATTATGTTTATGTATTTATTATGTGGGGTAATGGAGTTATATTGTGATGCACTAGTATTTGGAGGTCAGATTGTTGTTTGTTGTGGTGCATCAGCTGTAATGCTAGTTGTATGGTGTACTTATGTTTGTTGTGTTGCATCGTCATTACATCAGTACACATCTGGTTGTATTGTATAGTTAGAATTAAAGTTGTCAAACACGGGGTACACAGTTTCTTAGACTGTGTAGATATTAATAATGAGTGCAACATGTTGGTGTTGTTGGACGAGCATCAGGTTTATATAGAGTAGTTACTTTTGTGTAGGCCGCGTAGATACGTAAAGCAGTGAAGTCTATGCTTGGGATGCATGTGTTAGTGCATCTTTAAATGCGGTGTCATCTATTTTCATGTGTGTAATTACTAGTATTATAAGAATGTTAGGCAATAAAGTGTTGAAGGCCCAAGTGTATTCACATCTGGTACTAATATACTTGCAGAATGTGCTTTTGTTGGCGATGTTGAAGATGGTTGTTCACAATTCTGGTCAGATCTAGAAATTTGCAGAATGTGCTTTTGTTGGTGACGCTGAACTGGTTGTTCACGATTCTGGTCAGACCCAGAAATTGTTAAGGAGTTGATTGATAGCGCCGAAAACACAATGGTAAGTGGGATGATAGAAGTCGGGTGAAAAAGTAAAGAAACTGGCGGTGAACTTTCTATCAGTTTTGGATTGACACAAGTGTTTGACATATGTCTTTTTAAACAACCAACAACTACAACATTGCCAACTAATTTGATAGTGGGTGATGTTGAGTTTACATCTCCAGTTATTGTTGTTAACCAAGAGTGATATTGTGATAGTGAAGGCATACTTTAAAGAGATGACACCAAAAGTATGATGGCAAGAAAGGTGAAGGGGAAATCAAAAGTGTTGGAAAGGCCGAAAAGAAGTACACGTGTGAGCTATCACTTTATAGCGATGAAACTGAAGACTCTAATGAAAGCCATGATACGGATTCGAGTTTCTATGAATAATTTTTTTTCTTTTATTATATGTTTGCCAAAGTTATGTAAGGCCCTGAACCCGGTAGCCCTACTTTAAAGTCGGATTTACTCATAAACGCAGTTCTACAAATCAGAGTTCATTAAAACTTTCGCGGAAACATTAACTTAAACCATTCATTACAAAACATACAATCTTTTCTTTAAAACCATGACATAAAACATCATATTTAAAACATCATTTCTTCCATCTCCAGATGCCAGCCGTTCAATCCATGCCGTGTGCTATCCTCATGCTAACTCTATAATCAGCTCACATGCGTGCATACTAAAAGTCAGCTACGCTGAGTAAGTTCTAGTTAATCAAGCAACTTACCATACAGCCACTACATGCATTTATATACGTGTCCGAAGACATATAGTCCACTGTCTAACCTGCTCACCTTACCACTAACCTCTTATTTACCACTACAGCTTAGCCACTTGATTACGGAAGCACATTGAGGCTTGCCCTCTCACGTACTTACGTAATGCCACTTAATAACGAAGGTACGCAGAGGCTTACTCTACCACACACTTACGTTATGCCACTATAATAACGAAGGCACACATAGACTCACTCTACCACACACTCACGTTATGCCCCTAACACCCATACTAGACCCCTATCCACTTCTATCACACTCTACTTCTACTTGTCTATAATACACTTCCTATCAGTTAATTATTTACATAATAAGCAAGTTACATCATAGCATTCGTACACACTAATAACCACTAGGCAATCACTATCCTTGGCAATACGTGCAATATCCGAAGATCGTTCACGCACCGACAAGAACTATATAATAGCTACCTCGTATATCATCTATAGCATACACTTACCACTTAAGGTAAGTGTATTCACACTTCACATCGAGTATGCACACAGCCACGAAAACATAACAAGGAAGTGGGGCTAGAAACTCACCTGAACGCGGTTACGCTTGTCGTTAATAGTTATCCCTTTCTTGAGCTATGCGCGACTAACTATTTAATGAATGCAATATTAAATACTACTCTAGCCATTCTCATAGTCTACTTAATTAATCTTAAGTGTCTAAGTCGGTTTGACTTCATTGAATCTTTACCCGGTTAGTTAATCGTTACCTGTTAACCTTTAAAGGTATCTTTCATAAATCATCAAAGTCCAAGGACTATTATGTAATTATCTCATTCTTTTCTAAGTCCATGGACTATTCTGTCATTCTATTAAACTTTCAGTTTGTTACTCAGTTCCTTAACGAATTGACTTATCATAACGAACTGGTCCTTGTAACGAAATGGACCTTCTAACAAACTGGTCCTTATGACGAATCAGTCCATGTAACGAATTGGACCTTCTAATTCGTTATCTATTTTAACGAATGGTCATAGCGAAATGAATATTTCAGTTCGTTATCTCCTTTAACGAACAATCATAACGAATTGTGGCTAATTCGTTATCTTTTCCTTAGCGAGCTGGGACACGAACTAAGGCTAGTTCGTTAAGCTTCCATTAGCGAACCGCATAACGAATCACCCTTAGTTCGTTAACTCCCCTTTAACGAATTAGGGTTAGGTCAGAGAATGTCAGAAACATTCTCTGACATTCCCCTTACCTCGTACACACTTTCCGCCGCCGCCTTTGCCATAAAACCGGGATCTCGCCGGAAAAACAAGACCTCAGCCGTTTCACCACCGTTTTCACCGTCTTTCGTCTCGTTCGATCCAGATCTGAGCTAGGGTGACTCCTAAGCTGATCTTAGGTTCGGTTTATACCCGATTCCATCTGGATCTCGTGACCTTAACGGTTTAAAGGTGTCGGCTCATCATTTCGTGACTACATCTAATGGGTTTGAGTTTATACAACGTCATACTATCATTACCTTGAATTGGGATCGGTTTTCTATATTGGTTCGGCTAGAGAAAAGAGAGAAACTAGAGAGAGAGCTTAAGTGTGTGTTTTGGATGATGTATGGAATATGTGTTAATGAAAGGATTAATGGGTGATTAAGGTTTATATATGTGGGTCATGGGCTTGAGCCCATGGTCCATCTTCCTTCCTTTCTAACCCAAGTCCATTACCCATATTACTTAACCCAACACAAGCCCGGCTCATAATAACTCCTACTTTATTTTATTATTTTCCCACTAACCCGAGTAAACTTTCTCACCAACAAAAAAGAATATAATTAATATTATTTTAGAAATTTCGGGATGTTACAAGTTACGTTGTATTTCTAACATATGTTGTTTTTTTTCTACAATGATTTTTATTATCTTATCATACATATGATCAATTCACATTTGTGTACCATTACAATTTTTGATTTTTTATTACAAGTTGTTTATGCGTCATTCACATATCTATGTTTGTATGTATGTGTGTTCGTATGTAAGTCTGTTTAACGAATACATAGTTTCCTAGAACTACTCTTTTATCATTAATAGGAAAACTAGGAATAAATCATAGCCATTGGATCATGTTAATCTATGGTTGAGATTTAAAATTACCAAAAACCGACATAGTTTCCTAGAATTACTCTTTCATCATTATAACCGACATAGTTTCCTAGAATTGTTCTTTCACCATCATTTGTAATGCCAAATGTCAAAAATTTGTTGATTCTTACCAGTCCTAGGAAACTCCTTATTCTTATATGAACCATTTTCTATGTAACATCCCGTTTTTCGGGTTTCGGTTAATAAATTAAAATACAAGTTATTATGAGTCGGGCTAGTGTTGGGTTAAATGGATATGAGTTATGGACTTGGGCTACGAAAGAAAGAGGAAAGGACCATGGGCTTAAGCCCATGATCCATAATTATATAAGTCATTAAATGGCCTTTAATCATTCATTTCACACATTCCATACACCTCCCAAAACACACACTTAAGCTCTCTCTCTAGTCTCTCTCTCTCTTTAGACCGAAACCAAGAAGGAAACCGATCCCGACCCAAGGTATGATAGTATTTTATTGTATGAGCTTAAACCCGTTAGATATAAACACGAAACGGCGAGCCGACACCATTAAACCGTTTAAGTCACGAGATCCAGGTGGAATCGGGTATAAACCGAACCTATGATGAGCTTAGGGGTCACCCTAGCTCAGATCTGGATCGAACGAGACGAAAAACGGTGAAAAACGAGTTAAAACTCGTTTTTCCGACGTGTTCGCGGTTTTCCGGCGGCCTTCCGGCAAAGGCGGCGCCGGAAAAGTATTTACGAGGTTAAGGGATGTCAGGGAATGTTCTGACATTCCCTGACCTAACCCTAGTTCGCAAAGGAATAACCAACGAATTAAAGTGATTCGCTAGCTGATTCGCCTAAGTAAACATAACGAACTAACTTCAGTTCGTTAAGGGGAAAGAATAGCGAATTACCCTTGATTCGCTATAGTTAAAAGATAACGAATTGAAAGGTCCAATTCGTTACATAGACTAGTTCGCTATGGACTGATTTGTCAAGGATCCAGTTCGTTAGAAGGGTTCAATTCGTTAAAATAACCAGTTCGTCATGACAAGTCAGTTCGTTAAGGATAAGTAACGAACTAGGAGTTTGGCAGAATGACAAGAACAGTCCCTGGACTTAGAAAAGAATGATTTAATTACACAGAAGCCCTTGGATTTTAAGTAGCAAATTATTTAATGATTTAAAATCCTAATGGAAAAGTGTTAAGACAGTTAATGAAAATAAAATTTTCAAGCTTAACCCCAGCCAGGGGCTCTGCCCCTTGGACCCCGCTAGGGGCTGCCGCCCCTAGAACCCCACTGCCAGGGGCGCTGCCCCGGGACCCCCGTTCGTTGAGGGTAATGATTAAACTAGAAAGACGATATGTGTAGTGATAGTTTATTGATACGTATAATTATTATACAGTTAGTCGTGCACAGCTCAAGAAGGGAATAACCGTAAACGGTGAACGCAACCGCATTGAGATGAGTTTCTAGTTCACTTCCTTGTTATGTTTTCGGGGCTGTGTGCATACTCGATGTGATAGTTAATACACTTACCTTAAGTGGTAAGTGTATGCCTTGTACAATTTATGTATGATGATTGCTTGACGGTGCGTGAACGATCTTCGGATATTGCATGTACCGTCAGGTGGTAGCTAAAGACGTGATTGCTATGTATGATGTAAGATAAGATGCATGTATGAATATTTATGATGTATGCATAATGTACGTATGATATGTTAATGGTACGTGAACGCTCTTCGGAGATTGCACGTATTGTCAGGAAAAGTATTTAAGGACAAGTATAGTATGAAGCTATGGAAGAAAGGGTACCGGACCCTAATAATATCTGAGGATGAAGGGTACCGGACCCTAATAATATCCGAGGATGAAGGGTGACCGGACCCTAATAATATCCGAGGATGAAGGGTGACCGGACCCTAATAATATCCGAGGATGGAGGGTACCGGACCCTAATAACATTCGAGGTATGTAGGGTGAAACGCCCTTTATAATGTATGGTTAGATATGGATGTGTATGGACGAATGCTGATCTTGATATGTATGTAATTCGTACCTTCGGGCACATATATGTGTATGAAAAGTAAGTTATGTGATTAACTAGAACTCACTCAGCGTAGCTGACTTTTAGTATGCACACAGGCAAATAGGTTGAGGCAGCTCGCGTGACTGAAGACACATGGCATGGAAATCGAAGATACTGGCATCTCGAAGAAATGTTGTGATGTTTTAAAGACTATGTTTTTTTTAATTGACTACGAATGTTTTATAAGACATGATTTGATGGTTATGTAAAATGTTATGGTTGAAGTTTTATTATTTCGCGAAAGTTTTTGTTAACTCTGATATTTAGAACTGCGTTTATGAGTAAATCCAACGTTAAAGTAGGTCTACCGGTAACGGGGCCTTACATTCTATATATATATATATATATATATATATATATATATATATATATATATATATATATATATATATATATATATATAGTTTTGTGAGAAGCATAAGAATAGATGTAGAACCTTGGATCTAGGATCTAGTGGTTGATATTGGTAGTTTATAAGAGTTTTCTCACACTTCCCACAAAACAATTATTTTTTATTTGAACCACTTTCTATATATATATATATACATATATATATACACACACACACTAGCTTTTAGCCCGCGTGTTATGCGGATTACTTTTAGTTTTATTTTTTTAATAATTGTTTTACTTTCTAATTATGGTTTATGTATATTTTTCATGTATAATGTGTTTAGGTATTAAATTTAAAGGTTACATGAACTTAGAAAATATTTTATATTTATTAATTGTAGTTATAGTACAGTTTGTTTTGTTTTTTATTTCTATCTCAAATGGGTCTAATTGGTCTAGTAGTTAACGTGACCCAACAATTTGTTATTTAAAATGCGAATTTTCATCTTATTATACATGAATGTATAAAGAAATTTATATGGTTTTTGTTATTTCCATTTGCATTGAGTTGTTATTGTTCGTTGGCGATGTAAAATGTATATGTTGTTTAATGGATCACCAAAAATAGACTCTGATGTGTCTGTCAATTAATGTAGCCCAACATTTTATTTTATTTTGTTTAAATTATATATTTTATGCTTGATAGTGAATTAAGCTTTTAATAAATTAATGTATTTGAATTTCTAAGGCCAATTCTAGTTTCACGTCTATCTAAAATGGGTACGTTTGGTACGTCATGTGTTATCCTTTCATTTTTTTGGTGAATTATTAATTTTTTATACTTTTTCTAGTATGATGTTTAGTTTGTGATTTTATTATTATTTTGTATGTATTTGTTGTTGTGTGTTAAAAAAACATTTAATTTGTTAATTAATTTTTATTCTTATAAAATATAATAGAAGTTATATTAGTTTATGAATTATATTAACATAAATTTTATGATCATATCTAAAAGCTAAGGTTTTAAAAATTTAATTAATAATGTACACGTTATTAATATTTTATACATAAATTTTTTTATTATGAAGTTTTGTAGATTTATTTCTTTTTTATATTTTAAAATGGTTAATAATTGGAAGCCGTCATTTGAAAGTGACGTTATAATGATCATAAAACGTCTTGAGAAATTCTTTTCTCGCATTCCTTATGAAATTCTTCGTTTCATCTAACATTTAAAAACCCTAAGTTAATATTCCCATTAATTAGGACGAATTTTGTGGTTAAGTGGAATTTTTATATGTTGTTGAAGGGATTTGTGTTTGTTCTTAGTTTATTTAATCAAACGTTGTGTCAATAACAATTTACAACAAATTTTAAAATAATATATTGGTTTTAAATAATCTCAACTATCACTTTTTGGCCACTTCCGATCATAACTAATGAAATGACTAATGACAGTCACACCATTTATCATTTTTTTCTACCAATGAACCCTGACTAACGAAATCCTAACGTCGTTACTTTCATGATGTGACATTCTTATTTGCATATATGTGACATGCTTATGTGACATTTGCACTGCCACCACCACCAGTTTCCTAAAAATATTAAAATATTTTATATATGTTTTATTAGGTGAATTTTGACTTTTTAGTCAAGCCAACAAGTTAAAAAAGAAGATAAATTACTAATATGAATCTTGTCACTTAACTTCTAGAGTTCACATGGTACTTCAATGAAGCAAATGATAATACAAGCTTTAACCTTGATGGCTTCTCCTGCCAAATATGAAATTGATATTATGACTCATTTTTAAACAGTTCATTGCAAAGCATGTTCACAAAGAAATTGTGTATACCTGTTATATCTTCTTTATCAGAAGAATTATATTTTGAGGATACAATGAAGCTAAAAAACATTCATCTTCTGTCAATGCATTCATAAAATTATGTCAAAGTTAGGTCTGATTGCGCGAACCCATTAGCATGATTACAAAAACACAATGCAATAAATTTCAGACGAATTTTAACCCGTGTGACCCATATGACCCTTTTAGGAGTATGTTTTATTCATTCTTCTAGTTGTGATAATTAGAGCTTGTAAATGTAGAAAATATTCTAAAAGTGTTTATATAAATATATCTATAGTTACTACTGATTACTTGTAGATGTATTTCCAATCAGCTTACATACTAATTTAAGCCTATAAAAGAGACGAACATTAACGAACTATTCGGCTGGAAGTTCATCTTCGTTTATTTAAGAAATGAACAAACATGAACATGCATTTTGTTTGTTCTTTTATGTTCGTGGGCATTCAATTATGTTCGTTCATTTATATTCATTTTTTTATGTTGATGTGTTTTCGTTCGTTTATGTTTTATAAACATCTATGTAGTTACATATATATATATATATATACATATATATACATAGATACATACATACGTATCTATATACATACGTACGTACGTACGTACGTACGTACATACATACATACATACATACATACATACATACATACATATATATATATGAAACTAAAAAAGGCTCGTTAAAGTGAATGATGTAAATTTAAGCCACTAATTTAGATGTGTTATTTGGATAAATTGTGATGTATTAGACTTGTTCAATTCCATTGCAAACTGTTCATTTAGATTTCAAGTGAATGAACATGAATGCACATGGACATGCCCTTATTTTCTATGAACGAACATGAACAAAGTAATGATAAGGTACATTGGAAAAACCAAGGATTCCATTATGCCAACGGCCTTGTGTTTCTCATTTTCTGAAAGACGAAGCCAAATATTTTGGTCTAAATGCAAACAAAATATATAACCTCCATTATGACTGAATCTTAATCAAATACACTTCTTGTTAACACTGGACCGTTTATGATTTATGACCCGCATCAATTGAGAAAGAAACCAACATCTTAAACTTTAACTTTCTGAACTTGTTGTATTGATGCATGAAGATATTTATTCTAGAATGACCTTGTTTTCAACATGCTTGATATTTGATGATAAAATATCAGTAATTTGCTACTCGCTATTCGAAACAACACTATCAATGCTCTTGAAATAATATTTTTCATTCATTTCAAATGATTCAACATTTGGATTCTTTTTCAGTAGAAAGTTGGTATTACCTATAAGTGATTATTTTCTTTTTAGATTTTAATAAACAGATTATGGTAGTGATCATACTATTGTTGTAACAAAAATAGTTATCAAAGATAAAACAAAGTTGCATACATTTTCTTTTTATCTAATTATAGAGACTTCATTCCCGTGTCACAAAACCAGTATTGTCTTACAAAAATGCATTATTTGCTCATTTTTGACGAACTTCGCCGAAGATAAACGCACGTTTGACACTACGTTTATCAAAAGATTAATGTAAAAAAAGGTTTTAAACTACATATTACCAACATAAAAAGGCACACACATACCTAAGAGCACATCATAAAAACATAGAGAGTGCTCCGGAAGAGCTAATGTTAAAAATGATTTCCATTTCTTTCACCGAGGAGGCTAACTTAAATATAGAGTAGAAACAACTGACATTGAGTGTAGTAACAAGACACTCTCATAAGATTGCTACTTCAAAGAAATAGCACGCAACTCAAGTTTCAAGAACAATTCTCCCTTTGTAATATGTAAAATTATATTATTTCTTTATTTATGTGCAAAACTGCAGATAACACCTTTGTTCAGTTTAGATACTTAAACTTAGATATAAGTAAAACATGTACTAATATTGAGTTGAAAGTGAAATTTCAAACACCAACAATATCGCTATCTTAAAAATATATTATTAAATAAAACTATATAAATCCAAAAGTCAAACAAATATATGTAAAAAAAAATGTTGAAAATTAAATAAGCATTTAAATTAAAGTGAGTTTTGCTCTGCAAATAAACCAGGAGATAAAATAATTTGCAAATCCTTAAAATAAGTTATATCCAATCTGCATAAAAGAAATTATTTGACCATAAAACCCAAAGTTTACTGGAATGCCCCACTAAAGTACTTAAGTAAAATAAAACCAATTAGCATGAAATTAAATTTTAAAAATAAATGTTTGATCATTAAAGTCAAGCTCCACTAGAATACCCTACTGAGGTGTTTAGCCCGAAACATTAAAGCTACCATATTCAATAATCTGATACTTTAACTTTAAAAGTAAACAAAACCTAATTCACTTCAGCTTGAAACCTCTTATTAAAATAGAACATAAATTTATAGATCACAATTTTGGAGTTTATCACTAAAACATCTAACATAAAATCAAGACGAATCTGGATGTGGTCAAACCTATAGAAGCAAAGTTTAATAGTTGCAAATGAATCAATCTGGTGGCTTGAAAGGGGACATGGAGTGGCACGAGCGCGATAGGTAGGATATTAAAGGCTTCGTTCGTATTACGAGGTTATTTTATATTACTTATTTCTATTATATATATATATTTGATTATAATTTTATGTATTTTAAGGAAGTTAATAATTATATACTTAGGATTTGATGATGAAAATTGTTTGACAAATAAGTAGATATTATAATCCGGTTTAAAGTTATAGGGGTTTGGTAAAACCCATGGTAGGCTTCTTTTTTTAATAAAAAATGTTTCTTAATTATAAATCACATATATTTTTTAAAAAATTAATAATAAATATTAATTTTTAGTATATCTCTATTTTATAGGATTTTCATATCAAATATTTGGTGAGATTAATTTTTAATTTAACGAGATGTTATAACCCGTTTAAGGAAAGTCTGGGTTTGGTAAAGACCTATACCCGTGAACTCGGGTTAAATGCATGAGAAGCATTCATTTAAAAATCAAGAAATCTGGTGGCTTCCATAAAAGGGGAGAACAACCACATCGCGACATGTAGGATTTTGAATCTTTCGTTTATATATATATTATAGATATAGGGTATGTTTAATGTAAAAAACAATAGTTTAATGAGAAGCATAAGAATATATGTACACCATTGGATCTAGGACCTAGTGGTTGAGATTGGTAGTTTCTAAAAGTTGTATAATTTCCTATTTACATGTTAAAGTGTCATATTTAGGTGGTGTACTATATTTCAAAGTTTTCTCACACTTCTCACAAAATAATTGTTTTTTATTTGAACCCTTTATATATATATATATATATATATATATATACTAGCTTTTAGCCTGCGTGTTACACGGATTACTTTTAGTTTTTGTTTTGTAATAATTGTTTTACTTTATAATTATTGTTTATGTATATTTTTCGTGTAGGATGTGTTTAGGTATTAAACTTAAAGGTTACATGAACTTATAAAATATTTTATATTTATTAGTTGTAGTTAAAGTATAGTTTGTTTTGTTTTTTTTTGTTTCTATCTCATATGGGTCTCATTGGTCTAGTAGTTAACGTGACACAACATTTTGTTATTTAAGATGACAATTTTCGTCTTAATATACATGAATGGATAGAGAAATTTTTATGGTGTGTGTTATTTCCATTTGTATTGAGTTGTTACGGTTTGTTGGCGATGTAAACGTATATGTCGTTTAATGGATCACCAAAAATGGCCTCTCATGTGTCTGTCAATTAATGTAGCCCAACATTTTGTTTTTTGTTGTTTAAAATATGTATTTTGTGCTTGATAGTGAATTGAGCTTTTAATAAATTGATGTATTTGAATTTCTATAGGCCAATTATAGTTTCACGTCTATCTGAAATGGGTACGTCATGTGTTATCCTTTCATTTTTTGGTGAATTATTAATTTGTTATACTTTTTCTAGTATGATGTTTAATTTGTAATTTTTTATTATGTTGTATGTATTTGTTGTATTTATAGATTTTTAAGTTTAGTTATTGTTGTGTATTAAAAGAATGTTTAATTTGTTAATTAATTTTTATTCTTATAAAATATAATAGAAGTTATATTAATTTATTAATTATATTATCGAAAATTTTATGATCATATGTAAAAACTAAGTGTTTAAAAATTTATTTTTATTAATAATGTATACATTTTTAATATTTTATACATAAAGTTTTGTAGATTTATTTCTATTTTATATTTTAAAATGGGTAATAATTGAAAGACGTCATTTGAAACGCTACAATATAATAAACTGTCTTGAGAAAATATTTTCTCGCATTCTTTATGAAATCCTTCGTTTCATCTAACAATTAGAAACCATAAGTTAATATTCCCCTTAATTAGGACGAATTTTGTTGTTAAAAGGGAAGTTTTGTAAGTTGTTGAAGGGGTTTGTGTTTGTTCTTAGTTTATTTAATCAAACATTGTGTCAATAACAATCTCAACTATCACATTTTTCACACCCCAATTTAGGGCCTAGGCGTGCGACCAATAGTTGTTACATGTTTTGTAAATATATCATAGTTTAAGGTTGTAAAGCGGAAGTTTCAATTAAAATATTAAAATATTTAAAAAGTCGGAAATTATACACCGATGGTTGGTACAAAAGTGTTTGAAACATGAAAACCATATACATTATTTTAATAATAAAAACTCCATCTGAGCCATCAGATCGACTAATGGCTATTCTTCATCTCCAAACACCTAATCTTGATTATCTGAAAAACAGTTATAAAAAACGTCAGCAATGCATGCTGTTGAATATGTTGACACAAAATATTTTGATACTTAATTATCCCCTCGAGACATCGTTGGCCTCGGCCGAACGTGGTTTAAGAAACAACCAAGTTCTAAATGTCTTAATAACTATTACAAACTCCAGCTCAACTCAAAACCGCTCAGCGAACACCGCAACGTTCGAGATCGTAGCCACTACCTATATACACAATATTATCCTCACTCGAACATCGTAGGTCCGGCCCAACGTGGCGGAGGCATATTCAAGCGTGGTGCGGTGTGCCCACCGTCTAACCGCATATGAAAGGATCCAAACTAACGTATACGATAGCTTGAGGGAAATCGATTACCTTTGTTTATAAAATTTTAGGGATACGCAACCCCATGTAATTGTTTTAATGACTTGTTTTAATAAGTTGAAAAGAGTTGGACATATTCACCTTTGTTATGATCAGTGCAGTTTACTGATATATTCTTCTTGTTACCTCGGACCTATAGTACGAAAATAACCTTTTATAAATACTAGATCAATAATCTAGCTTTTAGACCTTTAGTCTTTTTGTATAATCATTACCTTGATAATCATTTCTCTTTTATAGAATACTTGAACCTTTAGTCCAAGAAGTTTCATCATTTAAACACTACGTTTCTTCTTCATGAAGAAACGTATATACCAAGTTTCTTACTTATTACGAAACATTATAAAATCTTTGTAATTATAAAAAAACTAATATTTATCTATACTCTCGTCTTATGAAAACTATGTTTCACTTATTATATAATACAGGTTTAGACTATACCCTCGACTAGGGTCTAAGCCATATATAATAAAATAATAGGGCGGAACACCTACCTTGTATGTTTTGTATATCTTGAATTGCCTAATCTTGACGCGGGCAGCACTCCAACTTGTCGTCGGTATTGAGAGAATGATCTAACAACACGTCTACGCCTTGCACGTATTTCGAGAGTGTATCGTCGGGACAACAAGGTCGAAGAACGTATTTTGAGACAATTGATAGTGAAGTGCAATTTTTGGGATGACTAAATTAGAGCCCGACACCCCTATTTAAAGGGATGAGATTGTGACCCATCGCGATACGTGATGGGTTAAAAAGGGATACATCGCGTACCGCGATGGAGCGCTAAACCGCCACTGAATTTAATATTCCATCGCGTATCACGATGGAAATTTAGGTTCGGCCATCACGTTTTGCGACGCCACCCAATAGGCCTGAATGGTCACCTAGTAGACCTGCCACGTGTATACATGTGGCACCACGTGGATGAGCACGTGTCACGAATACTTCGCCTATTCATCGCGTATCGCGATGACCCAAAAGGTTGGGCGACCGCGTATCGCGACACCGCCCATCTTGGGGCAGTGTGATGTACACATGTCATATCGCGATGGGTTATTCCTTTGATCCATCGCGTATCGTGATAGGTCTTGAAATAAGCGCTCTTCGTCGTCGCCGTCAAAGCGCCACATTACGCCCAACGCCCTTCGCCGTCGCCTTCGCCTTCGCCATCGCCATCATGTACGACCCCGTTGCCGGTGCCTCACATTTGGATGTTGGATTTACTCATAAACACAGTTCTAAAAATCAGAGTTTATTAAAACTTCACGGAATATAAAAACTTTCATAAGACAATACATAACTTGTCTTAAACAACATCTTTGTCTTTCAAAAACTTAGTAATTAAACATAAACTGATAAACGTCTTAAGTCTTCCGAGGCCAGTCTCTTATTCAGTTGCCACGTGTTCCTCTCAAGCTAGCTGCCTCATCCTACTCACCTGCGTGCATACTAAAAGTCAGCAACGCTGAGTGAGTTCTAGTTAATCAAATGACATACAATACATATGCATATCGTACATATATACATATCCTAACCTCGTATAAATATCCATAAGAGGAACGTCACGTAATATCTATTAAAAGAACTATTACTATTGCCCATGCTATATATTCTCCATAAAGGGAACACTCTATACATATATCCATAGAAGGAACACTATATATATATATATATATTATCCTTAGAAGGAACACCCTATATATATATTATCCATGAAGGAACACCCTATATACTTTCCATAGAAGGAACACTATACTATCCATAAAAGGAACACTATACTGTCTATAGAAGGAACACTATACTATCCGCAGAAGGAACACTATACTATCCATAAAAGGAACACTATGCTATCCATAGAAGGAACATTATACATTATCCATAGAAGAAACTCTATATATTATCCATAGAAGGCACAATGTATATAAGCTATTATTTAATATCCATGTAAGGAACTAATCTCTTTCCTTTGCAATACGTGCAATATCCGGAGATCGTTCACGTACCGACAAGCAATCAGTCGTATTTATCACATATATCATACATGGCATACACTTACCATTTAAGGTAAGTGTAATAACTGTCACATCGATTATGTACACAGCCCCGAAAACATAACAAGGAATGGGGCTAGAAACTCACCTGGATCTGGTTTCTTTCTCCGTTTATCGCAATTCCCTTCTTTAAATGTGCCCTGCTAACTGTATAGAGGGTACGGGTATTAATATTCATTCTATTGGGTTTTTAATTATTTTATTATTCATTTCTCTTTCCTAAAATATTTTATTATTATCTTAAGACTCGATTATTTAAATATTCTTTTAATATTCTTTTCTTTATAGAGTTCACGTCCCTCCTCGTAGACTGTCATGTGTTTATAAGTATGTTCACATTTAAACGATTACTTTTTCTTGGGCGCTCAACGAGATTGATTATAAGTAATAAATTTTCTTTGTAATGTAATCAGGTAGTTGTTCATAGTAACCGAACTATAAGTGATCGGGTGTAACGAATGGAATAGTACTCGGGTTGTAGTCGGGCTTGGCTAAAGTTTGGGCCGTGTATAAATATTAATAATTAGAATATAAGGCCCAACCTATCCAACCCACCTAGTACCCCTTCTGGCCCACTCTTTCAAGCCCAATACCAGCAGTGTATGCGAGTCGTATCTGTATGTATACGAGTCAATTAAATAGATCCAGGGCATAATCAGTTCCCATTGTAATCGAGGCTCAATATAATCGATTTGAAGAAATTGTAAGCGAGTTCTATTGTGATCGATTTTGGGTTGTTGTAATCGAGTTTCAATGTATGAGATTATGTATATACATATTGTAATCGGGTTTGCTGTAATCGAGTATGGATCATTGTAATCGGGTTAGGTGAAGGCTCAATTATAATCGAGCCTCATATTTGTATGCGAGTGTCAAGGGGGCGAGTCAGATAGTAGTCTAATGTAATCGGCTCACGTGTCACTGGATTTGATTGCAACGAGTCAACAGGGTGTAAGTGATAGGCATTATAATCGAAGGTTACCCTTTTGTAATCGAATTAAGGTGCTGCAACCGATTACACAATGTAATCGGTGCACATTGTAATCGAGTTGTTCAATTGCAATCAAGTCTAATGTAAGCGATCAGTATTGTAAGCGATATGTGTATACAATTTGTGATCGAGGCTCCTTTATTGCAAATGACGGGATTGTATGTGAATTTACACTTCTGATCGATGGCCGAATGTAATCGAGGGTTTTAGTGTGACTGTATGCGATTGGATCAATGCGATCGACCTCATTTATAATCGATTTGTATGTATGCGAGTATTGTTCGTTGTATTGGGTTTGGGGCTGGTGGGTTTTGGATTCTCAACCCACTGCCCGTTTATTATTATTATTATTGATATTATTATTATTATTATTATTATTATTATTATTCAGCATATAAACTTTAACATAATACCATATTACCTCTTAAGCGCTCTCGTGACCATTTCCGGGTAAGACTTGACTCGGGAAACCATGAAATTTGGATCTTTAAGCTTAAAATGTTTAGAATAGATCTAGGGTTTCCTTAAAATAGTCATTCATAGTTACGAGTTCGTTAAGTTCCATTTTAACATCAAGTTTTCAACATTAACGTTCGTTTATACCCGATCTACTCTCGTTTTAAGTTTCAAGGCCAAACGTTAATGAAAACGTAATTTTAAGGATCAAGAACATACCTTTTCGTGTTCGTTTGTTGTCTTTTGGCTTGTTTATGAACTTAAATCTTTGGATCTATCTTATATATAGAAGATCTAATAATAGTTAGCTTGATTTGGTCTCGGATGTCTTTCTTTCTCTCTTGACCATTTATGTATGGTAAGGAAGGTGTGTGTGTTTGGAGTGTGTGTAGAGATTATGGAAAGGACAGAATGAGAGTTAGAGTTTTAAGATGATTTAAGAAGATATTTATACTCCTCAAAGCCCATGAACCTAAGGCCCATTACTCTTGAATCTTTTTTTTAATTATCCAAGTCCATTTTCTTTCTATATTTCGTTAGCTAGATCAAACGAATAAGTCCATTCGTTATGGATTACCCATTCGTTATAAAATCCCCATTCGTTATACAATCCCCATTCGTTAGACAAGACTAACGAATGAGCTCCCATTCTTTTGATGCTCCTTCGTTAGGCAAGTCAACGAATGAACCCTAATTCGTTGAGGGATCATATAACGAATGAAGTTTGAACAAATGACAGAAAGGTCCCTGGACTTAGATTTAGTACATAGAAGCTCTTGGACTTTATTAATTGATGAAAGATATCTTAAAGGGTTAATGATTTAAGATACAATATTATTAAAGAATTCTAATGGAAATTTTGTTAAGAACAGTTAATAAAAATAAAATTTTTCCAAGCTGACCCTAGCCAAGGGCGCTGCCCTCGGACCCCCGTTCGTTGAAGGGTTATATTAAACTAGAAATTCGATAGCGGTAGTTATAGTTAATTGATACGTGTAATTGTTATACAGTTAGCCGTGCCCAGTTAAAGAAAGGAATTACCATTAACTCTGAGAGGAACCAAGTTCATGTGAGTTTCTAGCCCCATGTCTTTGTTATGTTTTCGGGGCTATGTGCATACTCGATGTGATTAGTTAATACACTTACCTTAAGTGGTAACTGTATGCCTTCTATGATTTTATGTATGAATGAATGCTTGACGGTACGTGAACGTGTTTCGGATATTGCATGTACCGCCAGGTAATAGTGTGGTATGTTATTGTTTTACGAGTGATGCATGAATGATATATGAATGTTATGGAAAAGATTAAGTGTATGTGTGGATGTACATAAGTTTAAATATAAAGAAGGTAATGTATGGTTTTATGGAGGTATGCTTGAAAGGTTGCAGACCCTAATAACATCTGCGAAGGTTACAGGGTTGCATACGATAATAATATATATGCGAAGGTTACAGGGTTGCATACCCTAATAATATATGCGAAGGTTACAGAGTTGCAGACCCTAATAATATTTGCGAAGGTTACAGGGTTGCATCCCCTAATAATATATGTGAAGGTTACAGGGTTGCAGACCCTAAGAATATCTGCGAAGGCTATAGGGAAAAATGCTCTTTAAAACGTACAGATTATTATGTATGTATAAGTAAGATAAAACAAGAAAGTATGAAAGTATGAAAGAAATAAAGGAAGCATGTTTGTATGAATGAAAGAAAGGTAACAGGCTAAGTACGTAAAATATATCTTCGGATACGTATGTATGTAAGTATGTGAATGTATTGTATGTTGTATGATTAACTAGAACTCACTCAGCGTAGCTGAATTTTAGTATGCATGCAGTTAAATAGACTGAGACAGCTGGCTTGAGGGGGGGGGGGGGCACATGGCAGGATTGAAAAGGCTGGAATCTGAAGATTTGTCATGATGTTTGATACTACATTTTATGTTATGTTTTATAAAAGACAAATTATGAACGTTTGTAATTAATGGTTGACTATTACTATTATTCCGCGAAAGTTTTAACTAACTATAATATTTAGAACTGTGTTTATGAGTTAATCCAAAACTAAAGTAGGGCAACGGGACCTTGACAAGTTGGTATCAGAGCATAAGTTCGAGAGAATTAAGCATCCTACATGCTTAGACTCGAATAGAGAATGGGGCATAAGTAAGAAAAGAATGAAGATGCCAGTTCAAGAAAAGCCATGTGTCGCTCAAGCAAGCTAAGTAAAGGTAAAGTACATGATTAAGCTCATGAGAAAAGTAAAAATGTGTAAAGAAGTTAGCTTAAATTCTAGGGATACGGGTATATGATTATATGAACTGTTTGAATGACTAATTGCTAAAAGTAGAACTAGCACAAGTGGACTCACAAAGGGAAGTGTATAGGACACGGAGAGTAACGTGATCAGCTAATCACAGCTGGCCTCTGTTATTACCTGTTAGCCTTACTATCCTTGTACTAAATAGTTCATTGAGTGATGATGTTTGTGTTTCCTTATAGAATATGAATTGCCAGAGAAAAGAAATGGTGTTGGTCAAGGAGGTCGAACTGGGCTTCGTGGCAGGCCACGTATTGTCCGAGAACCTTTGGTAGAACAAGTTAATAACACAAGGGAGGAAGGAAATGAAACTGGGAGAAATCCAAGCAACAATGAAGAGTATCAACTCGATACCGCGGTTCAGACCGCCATTGCTCAAGCTGTAGCTGTTGCAGTGAAGAAATTACATCCTGGAGAGTCTGCTGAAAGCCACACAATGACTGTGAGAGGGCAGGGGATGATGGTAAGAAATTTGATGATGAGAAAGGTGACTCGAGTGAGGTTAGGTCTGTGAAGGTTTATGCAAGGAAAAGAGGCCGGGCGGGTGTAACTATAATTCGTTCAAGGGTTGCGACCCACTGGATCTGACTGGTTTGGGGGACGCAATCTCTAAAACGTAGAGATAATTATCTGCGAAGGCTATAGGGCAAAATGCTCTTTAAAACGTAGAGATAATTATGTATGTATAAGTAAGATAAAGCAAGAAATTATGAAAGTATAAAAGAAAGAAAAGAAGCATTTATGTATGAATGAATGAAAGGTAACAGGCTAAGTACGTAAAATGTATCTTCGGATACGTATGTATGTAAGTATGTGAATGTATTGTATGTTGTATGATTAACTAGAACTCACTCAGCGTAGCTGAATTTTAGTATGCATGCAGGTACCTAGACTGAGACAGCTGGCTTGAGAGGGGGGGGGGGGGGGCACATGGCAGGATTGAAAAGGCTGGAATCTGAAGATTTGTCATGATGTTTGATACTACATTTTATGTTATGTTTTATAAAAGACAAATTATGAACGTTTGTAATTAATGGTTGACTATTATTATTATTCCGCGAAAGTTTTAACTAACTATAATATTTAGAACTGTGTTTATGAGTTAATCCAAAACTAAAGTAGGGCACCGGGACCTTGACAAGTTGGTATCAGAGCATAAGTTCGAGAGAATTAAGCATCCTACATGCTTAGACTCGAACAGAGAATGGGGCATAAGTAAGAAAAGAATGAAGATGCCAGTTCAAGAAAAGCCATGTGTCGCTCAAGCAAGCTAAGTAAAGGTAAAGTACATGATTAAGCTCATGAGAAAAGTAAAAATGTGTAAAGAAGTTAGCTTAAATTCTAGGGATACGGGTATATGATTTTATGAACTGTTTGAATGACTAATTGCTAAAAGTAGAACTAGCACAAGTGGACTCACAAAGGGAAGTGTATAGGACACGGAGAGTAACGTGATCAGCTAATCACAGCTGGCCTCTGTTATTACCTGTTAGCCTTACTATCCTTGTACTAAATAGTTCATTGAGTGATGATGTTTGTGTTTCCTTATAGAATATGAATTGCCAGAGAAAAGAAATGTTGTTGGTCAAGGAGGTCGAACTGGGCGTCGTGGCAGGCCACGTATTGTCCGAGAACCTTCGGTAGAACAAGTTAGTAACACAAGGGAGGAAGGAAACGCAACTGGGAGAAATCCAAGCAACAATGAAGAGTATCAACTCGATACAGCGGTTCAGACCGCCATTGCTCAAGCTGTAGCTGTTGCAGTGAAGAAATTACATCCTGGAAAGTCTGCTGAAAGCCACACAATAACCGCTGAGAGGGCAGGGGATGATGGTAAGAAGTTTGATGATGAGGAAGGTGACTCGAGTAAGGTTAGGTCTGTGAAGGTTTATGCAAGGAAAAGAGGCCGAGGCGGGTGTAACTATAAGTCGTTCAAGGGTTGCGACCCACCGGATCTGACTGGTTTGGGGGACACAATCTCTACTCTCCAATGGATAACCGCCATGGACAAGGTTATCCGAATTAGCGAGTGACGTACTGATCAAGTGGTGGGTTATGACACCTAGTCATTTAGAGATGAAGCTATGTACTGGTGGGAGTCGGTAGAGCTGAGGAAGACTCGAGAAGAAATTAAGGCCATGAGTTGGGATAACCTGAAGGAGATGGTCATGAAACGCTTTGTGCTGATGATGAGGTCGAAAGGGCTGAGATTAGGTTTTTGAATCTAAAAGAGGGAAAGATGACACTCCGCTAGTATACTACTGAATTCAACCGCATGTCTAGGTTGGTGCCTGATTTAGTGAACACTGAAGTGAAAAGGATCAAGTGCTACATTAGAGGACTTCCACAGAACGTCCACACCTTAGTCAGGGCGTCTAAACCTGTTACCTTTGACTCTCCTGTCGAACTCGCAGAGAAGGTTTTCGATGATCTGGTTGTGGACAATGTGGTGTTAGAAGAGAAGAAGGAGAAGAAATGGGTTGCTCCTGCTAAATGACCTGGTACTCAGTTGTGGAACCCTAGGGATAAGAAGCAGAAGGTGTGGGAGAAGAGGTCTTGTAAGACATGTGGTAAGAAGCACGGTGGTGAGTGCAAGTGGTGGTGTTGGGACTGATGTTTGTCACAAATGTGGAAAGGTGCATGGAGGAGAGTGCAAGGCTGGATCAAATGCCTGTTACAAGTGCTGGAAGGTGGGGCACTATGCTCATGAGTGCAGTGAGAAACCAGCATGTTTCCGGTGTGGTAAGACAGGCCACATGGCCAGGGAATGTATTGAACCTAGAGGAAGCAGAAAGAAAGATGCTAAACCATCAAAACCAAAGACCAGAGCCTACATGCTGACTCAAGAACAGGCCAAGCAGATCCCAGATGTCTTGACAGGTTCGTTTCTAGTGAACGGTATTACCGCTTCAGTATTGTTCAATTCAGGTGCAATTAAAAGTTTTGTGGCTACGAAATTTAGTAAGTTAGCAAAAATGAAATGTTGTCGTGTCCCTGAAACCTTTATAGTAGAAACTGCTAGTGAGACCTCGGTTAGGATAATGAGAATGGTTAAAGATTGTAAGATAGAGTTAGAGGGACATGAGTTCCCTGTTACCTTGTATGTCATTACCTTAGGAGGGTTTGATGTGGTTTTGGGAATGGATTGGCTATCTGAGTTTGAGGCTCAGATAGTGTGTAAGAGTAGGTTGATAACGTTAAGTTCCCTGGATGGTGGTACGGTGACGGTTTATGGTGATAAAGAAAGTTCAAGGCTTAATGTCATTTCGATGATAAAAGCCGAAGGATTGTTTAGGCGAGGGTGCGGTGCTTACCTGGCTTATGTTGTCAAAGTTATGGCCGAGGCGAAATAATTGAAAGATGTTCCTGTTGTGTGCGACTATCCAGAAGTGTTCCCTAAGGACATTCCGGGGTTACCATCGGAGCGCGAGATAAAATTCTGGATATATTTAATTCCAGGAGCATAGCCCGTCGCGAAGAACCTTAACGCCTGACACCATCTGAGATGAAAGAATTGATGTTCCAACTACAAGAACTCCTTTATAAAGGCTTTATAAGACCGAGTGTTTCACCATGGGGCGCACCGGTGTTATTCATTAAGAAGAAGGATGGAAGTATGAGAATGTGTATATACTATCGTGAGTTGAACAAGCTTAGGGTGAAGAACAGAAATCCGTTGCCACGGATTGGTGATTTGTTTGATCAACTACAAGGTTCGAGCTGGTTCTCACAGATGGACCTTAGATCAGGCTATCATTAGCTGAAGGTGAAGGAGGCAAACATCCCCAAGACAGCATTTCGAACGCGGTATGGACACCACGAGTTACTCGTGGTGTCTTTCGGTCTAACGAATGCCCCCGCAGTATTTATGGATATGATGAATAGGGTATGTCGGCGATGTTAGATAAGTTAGTCATCGTTTTCATTGATGATATATTGATTATTTCTAAGAGCGATTCGGGCCATGCTGAGTATCTAAGAGAAGTATTTGAAGTTTTAAAGGAAGAGAAGCTGTAAGCTAAGTTTTCGAAATGCGCATTTTGGTTGCTAGAAGTGCAGTTTCTAGGTCACGTGATCAATCCTGAATGGGTTAACATGGACCCAACTAAGATTGAAGCGATAACAAACTAGAAGACTCCGCAAAACCCGATTGATATACGAAGTTTCTTTGGGTTGGCTGGTTATTACAGGAGATTCATCGTAGGCTTCTCTATGATAGCCGCACCGTTGACTAGAATGACCCGAAAGACCGTAGTATTAAGTTGGGGGTAAGCTTCAGGAATAAGCTTTTAAGGAATTGAAGAAAAGACTCACACAACCTCCAATCCTTGCACTACCCGATGGTGACGAGGATTTGGTTGTTTTTACTGATGCCTCGCATCATGGGTTAGGTTGCTTGTTAATGCAACGAGGAAAAGTGATAGCCTATGCGTCCAAGCAGTTGAAAGTTCACGAGAGTACTTATCTAACACATGATTTAGAGCTAGCAGCAGTAGTGCATGCTCGAAAGATTTGGAGACATTATCTGTATGGTACTAGGTGTACTTTCTACATAGATCATAAGAGCTTAAAATATTTCTTTGAACAGAAAGAGCTGAACTTGAGATAGAGAAGGTGGTTATAATTGATTAAGGACTATGACTGTGATATCAAATACCATCCTGGTAAGGCTAATGTGGTCGCTGACGCGCTACGCCGTAAGAATGAGGAAATCATTGCAACAGTGAAGTCGTATAAGTTAATTGTTAACTCAGACCTCTTTGGAGAAATCGTCAAGGTGAAGCCTGAGGTGCTTGCAGATGAAGGACTAATAAAGAAGGAAAGACCTGTCGGACAGCAAGACGAGCTGATGGAAAACACTCATGGTGTTAAGGTTAGGTTTGAACATATGTGGATTCCACGCCATGGAAATCTCAGAGGTTAAATCTTAGATGAAGCTCACAAGTCGAGATACTCGATTAATCCGGGATCCACCAAGATGTATCAAGATCTAAAGAGAGAATACTGGTGGCTGGGTATAAAGAATGATATAGTGGTTTATGTTAGTAAGTGCTTAACTTGGTTGCAAGTCAAGGCTGAACACCAGAAACCTTGTGGGAAGATGCGGCCTTTGGAGATACCTGAATGGAAATGGGAACACATCACCATGGATTTCATAGCTATGCTACCCCGTACAACTGAACATCATGATACCATTAGGGTGATAGCGGACCGTTTAACTTAAAGTGCTCACTTTCTACCTATACAAGAGGCTATCTTGTTAGAAGTGTTAGCAAATGTGTTCATAAAGGAACACATTTCAAAGATTCTTGAAGAAGTTCCATGAAGCCATGGGAACAAGACTGAACATTAGTACGGCGTATCATCCTCAAACAGATGGGTAGTCTGAAAGGACTATCCAGACCCTTGAGGATATTCTACGTGTTTGTTTTAGACTTTGGAGGAAGTTGGGGTGATCATCTTCATCTTGAAGAATTCTCCTATAACAACATCTACCACTCGAGTATTGGCATGTCGCCGTTTAAGATGTTGTATGTTAGACGTTGTAAAACTCCTGTATGTTGGGGAGAGATTGGTCATAAAGAGATTGGAAGCCTAGAAGTTGTGCAAGAAACCTCGTCAAGGTTCGATCAAATCAAGGCAAGGATGAAAGTTGCTCAAGATCGTCAGAAGTAGTATGCTGATAAGCGGCGACGACCAATCGAGTTTAATGTTAATGACATTGTGATGCTCAAGGTCTCTCATTGGAAGGGAATTATTCATTTCAGGAAGAGAGTAAATCTGAGTCCAAGGTACATTGAACCGTTTAAGATTTTTTATCGTGTGGGTGAAGTGGCTTACAAGTTATATTGACCTGAAGAGTTGGAGGGAATCCATTCTACTTTTCATGTTTCTCATCTAAGAAAATGCCTGGCTGATGACATGTCACATATGCCATTAGTAGACATTGAAGTTGATGAACAGTTAAACTATACCGAGCAGCCTGTGGAGATCGTTGACCGCAAGGAAAAATCAGCTTCGTCATAAAGTTATCCCTTTGGTAAAAGTGATATAGAAGCATCGTAAGCGATCGGATGCCACTTGGGATGTTGAAAAATTGATGCGCATGTTTTATCCAAATTTGTTTAAGTAATAATTAGGTTTTGGGAACGAAACCTCTTTTAAGGAGGGTAGACTTGTAACATCCCATTTCCTGTTACTGTTAACAAAATAATAATACTACTTATTAAGAGTTGGGTTTGTATTGGGTTGAGCAATTAAGTAATGTAGGTGATGGAATTGGTCTAATAAGGAAGGAAGGAAGACCATGGGCTTAAGCCCATGACCCATAATATATAAACCATGAAAATTCATTAATTCATTCATTTCCACCCATTCCATACACCATCCAAAATACACACTTAAGCTCTCTCTCTGTCTCTCTTCCTCTAGCCGAACCCAAGAAGTATATCGAGCGTTGATCTGAGGTAATGATAGTATGACCATATATGGATCCAAACCCGCTAAATCTAGTCGTGAAACGACGAGCCGACACCCTAAACCGTTAAAACCATGAGATCCGGGTGGAAGCAGGTATAAGCTGATCGAATGACGAACTTAGGGGTCACCATAGCTCGTATCAAGATCACACGGGACGAAAAACGGTTGAAAAAATGAGCAGATCTCACTTTTTCGGAGATATCTTGTTTTCCCGGAAATGGCGGCGCTGGAAAGCGGCGTCAGAGGTTAGGTCACATCAGGGAATGTCTTGATGTGACGTTTGCCGAAATGTCAGAACCCTAGCCTCTTTCGTTACGGAGAAATGACGAATGAGCCCTCAATTTTCGTTGGATCATTCGCTAGGTCGTTTGTTAAGTGAGCCAAATGAATGAACCTAATTCATTGGGGGGGGGGGGGGGTTCATTCGTTAGCCAGATCAATCGAATAAGTCCATTCGTTATGGATTATCCATTCGTTATAAAATCCCCATTCGTTATATAATCTCCATTCGTTGGTGGCTATTCGTTAGACAAGACTAATGAATGAGCTCCCATTCGTTTGATGCTCCTTCGTTAGTCAAGTCAACAAATGCACCCTCACTCGTTGAGGGATCGGATAACAAATGAAGTTTGAACAAATGACAGAAAGGTCCCTGGACTTAAATTAAGTACATAGATGCCCTTGGACTTTATTAATTGATGAAAGATACCTTAAAGTGTTAATGAGTTAACAATAAAATGTTATTACAGAAGTCTAATGGAAATTTTGTTAAGAACAATTAATGAAAATAAAATTTTGTTAACCCCAGCCAGGGGCTCTTCCCCTTGGACCCCTCTAGGGGCTGCCGCCCCTAGAACTCCGTTGCCAGGAGCGCTACTCCCGGACCCCCGTTTGTTGAAGGGTTATATTAACCTAGAAATTCGATAAGGCTAGTGATAGTTAGTTGATACGTGTAATTGTTATACAGTTATCCATGCCCAGTTAAAGAAAGGAATTACCATTAACTCGAAGAGGAACCGAGTTCATGTGAGTTTCTAGCCCCATGTCCTTGTTATGTTTTAGGGGCTGTGTGCATACTCGATGTGATTAGTAAATACACTTACCTTAAGTGGTAAGTGTATGCCTTCTATGATTTTATGTATGAATGAATGCTTGACGGTACGTGAACGTTCTTCAGATATTGCATGTACCACCAGGTAATAGTGTGGTATGTTATTGTTTTACGAATGATGTATGAATGATATATGAAAGTTAAGGAAAAGTTTAAGTGTATGTGTGAATTTATATAAATTTAAATATAAAAAAGGTAATGTATGGTTGTATAGAGGTATGCTTGAAAGGTTACAGACCCTAATTATATTTGCGAAGGTTACAGGGTTGCATACCATAATAATATATATACGAAGGTTACAAGGTTGCATACCCTAATAATATATGCGAAGGTTATAGGGTTGCAGAACCTAATAATATCTGCGAAGGTTACAGGGTTACATACCCTAATACTATATATGAAGGTTACAGGGTTGCAAACCCTAAGAATATCTTTGATGGTTATAGGGCGAAATGCTCTTTAAAACGTAGAGACAATTATGTATGTATAAGTAAGATAAAATAAGAAAGTATGAAAGTATGAAAGAAAGAAAGGAAGAACGTATGTATGAATAAAAGAAAGGTAGCAGGCTAAGTATGTAAAATGTATCTTCGGATACGTATGTATGTAAGTATGTGAATGTATTGTATGTTGCCGGATTAACTAGAACTCACTCAGCGTAGCTGAATTTTAGTATGCACACAGGTAACTAGACTGAGATAGCTGGCTTGAGGGGGGACACATGGAAGGATTGAAAAGGCTGGTATCTGAAGATTTGTCATGATGTTTGATACTACATTTTATGTTATTTTTTATAAAAGACAAGTTATGAACGTTTGTAGTGAATGGTTGACTATTATTATTATTATTATTATTATTATTATTATTATTATTCCGCGAAAGTTTTAATTAACTATGATATTTAGAACTGTGTTTATGAGTAAATCCAACGCTAAAGTAGGGCACCGGGACCGGTGTAACATCCCGAAATTTCTGGAATAATATTTAATGTATTTTTTACGTCGGGTGAATTGATTGAGTTAGTGGAATAATAGTAATATAATAATAAAAGTGGGTTATGGACTAGGATTAGTAAGAAAGACTATGGGCTTAGACCCATTACCCATGATCCATAGTATATAAACCATAATTATCATTTAATCCCTCATTCTCATACATTCCATACACAATCCAAAACACACACTTAAGCTCCCTCTCATATTTCTCTCTTTCTCTAAACCGAAACCAAGAAGAATAATTGATTTCCCACCCGAGGTAATGATAGTATGATATTGTATGGACCCAAACCCGCTAGATCTAGTTACGAAACGACGAGCCGACACCTTTAACCCTTAAAGTCACCAGATCCAAACGGAATCGGGTATAAACCGATCAAAAGATGAGCTTAGGGGTCACCCTAGCTCAGATCTGGACCAAACGGGACGAAAAACGATGAAAAATATTGGAAAATGACTGAGATCTCGCTTATCCGGCGAGATCCCGGTTTTTCGGAAAGGCGGCGCCGGAAAAACGTGTACGTGGTGGAAAAGAATGTCAGAACCCTAACCCTAATTCGTTATGGAAAACTAACGAATTACAGTAATTCGTTAACGGAAGGATAACGAATAAGCCTTAATTCGTTATGCCAATTCGTTAAAGGAAGATAATAGATAAGCCTTAATTCGTTATGTCAGTTCGTTAAGGAAATATAATGAATTAGCTAAGCAATTCGTTATAGAGAGATAACTAATGGACCCTCATTCGTTAGAAGGTTCATTCGTTATAAAAGATCAGTTCGTTATAAAGAGTCCAGTTCGTTATAAAGACCAAATCGTTATAAAAGGTCAATTCGTTATACAGGTCAATTCGTTATAAGGCCCCATTCATTAAAGAACTGGATAACGAATTAGAAAAGCCAGATAACGAACTAGACTTTGAAAGAATGGCAGAAAGGCCCCTGGACTTCGAAAAGAATGATATAATTACAAAGAAGCCCTCGAACTTTATGAGTTAGCAAATAAAATAATAATTAAGAATTCTAATGAAAAATGTGTTAAGCAAGCCAGGGGCTCTGCCCCTTGGACCCCGCTAGGGGCTGCCGCCCCTAGACCCCGCTGCCAGGGGCGCTTCCCCTAGACCCCCGTTCGTTGAGGGTTATAATTAGACTAGAAACGCGATATTGGTAGTGATAGTTAATTGATACATGTAAATTGTTATACAGTTAGATGCGCACAACTAAAGAATGGAGTGACCATTAACGTTGAACTTAACCGCAATCATGTGAGTTTCTAGCCCCATTTCCTTTTCATGATTTCGGGACTGTGTGTATACTCGATGTGAAGTGTGAATGCACTTACCTTAAGTGGTAAATGTATGCTATAAATTATTTACGAATTATTTATCATGTAGAGGTTATGAACAAAATACTTGTTGGTGCGTGAACGATCTTCGGATATTACACGTGTCACCAAGGGGAATGATATCCAAGTTGTTATTAGTGTGTGTGAATGCTATGATGTGACTTGCTTATTATGTAAATGATGAATTGATAGGAAGTGTGTTGTAGACAAGTAGAATAAAATGTGATAGAAGTGGAGAGTAGTCTAGTAAGGGCGCTAGTGGCATGACGATAGTACGTGGTAGGGTAAGCCTATACGTGCCTTTGTTATTAAATTGACATAACGTGATTTCGTGGTGGCCAAGCCTATGCGTGCCTTCGTTAATAAGTGGCATAACGTGACTTCTTGGGAGGGAAAGCCTCCATGTGCTTCCGTAACAAGTGGCTAAGTTGTTGGGGGCGGTCAAGTGGTTAAGCGGTGTAACACCCCGTAACCGCAGCGGAAACGTAAACGGGATGCAACAGACGCATCTGATATCAACAGCATTGCTTATAAAGAAAACACCACTATATTAATTTACAACGTATTACATTGTTCCGAGTTTCGTCACCGACTAGTCGTTAACACATAAGTTTTACCGATAGTACATTAGTATATTTAATACAAAATAAAGATCCTTAAGCTTCCACAAAATAGCACATATCATCAAGCACGTATCACTCATTCCAATTTGGGTGTACCTAGAAAGCATGTAAAGAAACGGGTCAACTACGAATAGTTGGTGAGTTTCACTAATTTAAATAAACCATGACAAATCATTATAGTAATCATATATTAGCGATGAAATTATGCTGAGCCCACAAGTGAAACCTCTGTTAACCCAGAAACACATCCAATAACCTCTGGGGACACTGTTAACCCAGAAACACATTTAACAACCTCTGGGGACACTGTTAACCCAGAAACACATTTAACACCCTCTGGGGACACTGTTAACCCAGAAACCCATTTAATAACCTCTGGGGACACTGTTAACCCAGAACACTGTTTCGGGCCTTACACTGTTAGCAACTCAGACAATTACCATCTTAATACATTACCGTACGATTCCCGTACAATAAACATTATATAAATACATTCATTTCCATGCGATCAGTATGTACTTATACATTTTGATAGAAACATGCTTTCCGCCCCGGGAAAATATTTAAAACAGTTCAGTAAAAAGGGGCTCGTGAAACTCACCTTCTCGTGAGTCAGTATGTAGTACAGTGAATAGCTATGAGCCTGAATCTGTAATATGATACCTAAGTCGTTACTATACAATTTCCATAAATTAAATCCGTGTTAACCGGTACATCTGGGGACACTGTTAACCCAGTACTGTAATCGATCCAGAGACAATGTTAACCCAGGGACACTTCTCAGGACTCAGATTGTGATATCTCTTAGAGTTTATCCGTCAAAATTTATTATTATTATGTTTTCCCCGTTTTGCGTACCTAGCACGGTTATCCGTTTTTATGTTTCAAAAATGAGTTTGGTCACACACGACCCGAAAATAGTGTTTGACTGATATTTTAGTTAAAACCGTGAATTTAGAGCTCGGTTTAGACGCCCCGTTTGGCTGCGGGACCCGTTTCCGTCTTGAGGGTGCCGGAAACTGTTATTTCGGATAAACATACCCAAATCATCCGAATTATTTTCGGATGATTTATTTTTACTTGATTAACTTAGTTTCATGAAAATGGTTCATTTTTAAGGTTTTTATACACCAGTCAGCTCGCTTAGGCGAACTTTGCCGGTTTACGCGTTTTAAGCTTTAAAAGTTGTTTTTATGTTCTTTTTAGCACAAATAATTATCCGTTTAGTCTCGGATCTTGAAATTTTGCACAAATCACTTTTTGACAGTAAGGAATTTTATAAAAATATTTCCACAATTAATTTTTATATTTAACATTTATTTATCTATTTTTAAACGTCATTTAACACCAAATATATCGAAAATACCAAACGACCTTAGAAAAATCCCAAATTTTTCTGGGATGACCCCTGACATCCACATAGTTCCCTGTAATTTTCCAGAACCAAAATCTCATTTTTAATGCCCTTTTCACTAAAACCGAGCTAGAAAACCCTAGAACTCGTTTTACTGAAAAGCCTACTTAGACTTGTCCAACGGATCTGAAATTTTGTGTGTGACTTTTATATGTTATAAAAAGCTTATCTGGAATTTTCCAAAATTTTTCATTATGTTTAACTATTTTTCATCATTTTTTGCCAAAACCGAGCATTAAATTCACCAAATATTCATCCTTTGTCCAAAAATTACCAAATTTTCACCGATCTCATATTTTTATGTGTAGATCATCTCTGTGAAATTTCATGACCCAACTCTAAGTATATCACAATCTGTCCAAATCATATAAATCATACGAAAAACCGAACTACCTTGTGTTTCTAGCTTTAAATCGCAAAGATCTTGCTTTCTAGCCTTTGCTAGCAACTAGATATAACACCTACAAGCACAATAACACCACACCAAGCAAGTTACACCCAAAATCAAGCCATTTCTTTCATGGTTTCGGTTAAGACATCAAAACAAAGATTTTAACCGTAAAAATTCGTTTTTGACTCTTTTAACTCCTTTCTTGGACCAAGATCCCTTGTATAACTTGTATACATCACTTGATCATACAAGAATCGGTTTCATCTCGGGTTCTCACCCATTTTTCATTTGAAACCTCATTTTCTTGTAAATGACTCGAGAAAAGAAGATGAACACGACTATAATACGATCTTTACCTCGGTTTCTTGGTATAAATCAAAGGGAAGTTGGATGAATGTTTGAAGGGTTGAGAGAATTTGAGTTTGGTTGATTGAGAAAAAAGAAAAAATGAAGGCTAATGCCCTAAGCAAGACCGATCGGTCTTCATAAGGTGTGGGGGTGGGGCCCACACCTCCAATCTTGGCCACACATTCAGATTGTGTAATCCGGATAATGTTTTGGATAATCTGGTTCAGTTCGTTTTTCGGTTAAATGCTTAATTCGGCTTAAAACGAGGCTAAAACGGTCGTATTTCGGCTTAAAAATGAAATTTATATAAAACCGATTTAAAAACTTTAAAAACTTAAACCATGACATTTATTGACTTAAAACATCATATTATTAATAACTACACATCTTTTTCGGCTTGATTGATCATCTCTTGCTTGGTTTGGTATTAAAGGTTTCGTTTAACGTACCGACGTACCATTAAATCGAAATTCTTTTTCTGTGCTATAATTCACTTATCCCGAAGCTTTAATGCTTCGTAAACATTACTAAACATCATATATTTCGTCTATAACGTAATCCCCGATTCGTTCGGGTTTCAATAACCGTTCATCGGTTAATCGTAATTCCAATACGATTAGCCGTATGATCGAGTATAATTCGTACTGTGAATCATTCATACTCGTATAAATTCATTATAATTCATATATTCCATATTAAATAACACATAAATAGTATATACCGGTTAGGGTATACCTGAATTTGCCGGAATCGTTACATTCTCCCCCCGTAACAAAAATTTCGTCCTCGAAATTTTTTTACGCGTCGATTACTTCCTTTTGAGGAAACAGGTAGGGGTATTTCTTTCGAAATTCGTCTTTTCGTTCCCAAGTATATTCTGGGCCTCGTTGCGAATTCCATATAACTTTGACCAACGAAATTTTATTGTGTCTAAGTTGTTTGATTTTCCCTTCTACAATTTCTATGGGTTCCTCTACGAAATTAAGCTTATCGTTTAATTGGACACCCTCTAGTGGTAACACCGATGTCTCATCCGACAGACACCTTTTCAAATTCGATACGTGAAACACGTTATGAACTGCACTTAATTCATCGGGTAGTTCTAATCGGTATGCTACGGGGCCGATTTTTGCAGTAATGTCGAATGGTCCAATGTATCTAGGGGCTAACTTCCCCGCCTTTCCAAATCTGACTACTCCTTTCCAAGGTGATACTTTCAAATACACTTTATCACCCTTCTCAAATGATAACGGTTTCCTACGGGTATCGGCATAATTCTTCTGCCGATCTCGTGCGGCCTTCAGATTGTTCTTAATTTCAAGGATTTTGCTGGTCGTTTCCTGGACCAGATCTGATCTAATTACCTGTGTGTCGCCCACTTCAGTCCAGCAGAGTGGTGATCGGCACTTCCGTCCATACAATGCTTCGTAAGGTGCTGCCTTTATACTGCTATGGTAACTGTTATTATAGGAAAATTCAACGAGTGGGAGATGTTGACCCAATTTCCCTTAAAATCCAGTACAAAAGCACGAAGCAAGTCCTCCAGGGTTTGAATGGTCCTCTCGGACTGACCATCGGTCTGAGGGTGGTAAGCTGTGCTTAGATCAATACGCGTTCCCAGCGCTTCTTGGACAGCTTGCCAAAGATTGGAAGTGAAATGGCTATCCCGATCGGAGATGATCGAGATGGGTATACCATGATGTGACACCCGGTAAATTCCCAACCCCTTAAACTAAGTAATCAACCTAATAATTAGGTGATTGTGAATATTAAGCGCGCCATATTAGTCAGCGCGTGCATTTGTTATGTGCGCCCTGCGCGAGCGCGCCATGTTAGTCAGCGCGTGCAGTTGTTACATGCAACCTGCGCGAGCGCACCATGTTAAGAACCAGCGTGAGCATGTGTTATATGCGCCATGCGTGAATATTTTGGCTTTATGTTTTCATGTAACTTAACGTTATGTTGTCTATGGGTTGACCATCCCGCATGATGCTAAGGCGGGTGCATCCTAAATCGTTTATGCGCGTGCGGAAGGGAACTAACCTCCCCGCATGGCGGGAACATTGAGAGCTAGTTTGTCTGAAGCTCCAAGATGGAATTGACTTCAACATGACTGATCACTATGTTGAAATACCAAGACCCCCTGGAGAATCTACAAATGAAACTCAATGTCCCTAACTGCGAGAAGGTTACGCACCTACCCGCAGCAAAGAAATGTCCTTCACGCAGAAAGCTATGCGCACAAAGTGATGCGCACAGAACACTTAGTCTATTCTCCAGACATAAGGAGATTACTCCCGCCCAAAAGGAAACAGTAGCGTGTTTCAGAGATTTTCCACTTTTTACTGTACACTGACAAAAGTTCCTGAAAAAGCACGCTGTAACATGAAAAGTCAACTGTCAGCCACCCTATTCTCACCAACCCCAGACCTGCATGTCCTGACCAAATCAAATCAAATCTTTTATCCACTACTCCACTTTTAAATAAATAACAATAATTTCCAAACTTTATCATCATTACACCTAGATATGAAAAGATTACAATCCCCTAAAGCAAGGGATTGTGTTCCCTTGAGTTTGCCTATAAATTTGTAACCTAAATTATCACCCAAAACACACTTCAAAGAACTACAAACTTGCAATAATCCTCTCCCAAGCATCCGTTGTTTTCATTTCCGATCCTGTTACTAGACCTTCGATTCCGAGGCCAACACCAAGAAAACCCGAATCTCGATTAATCCCTTAACAAGAACCTCAGGTGAGTCTCACAGCCCCTATTTTCACTGTTTTCACTACTTTTAAACTGTTTTCGGGGCGAGGGACACGTACTTAAATATTGTTTTATCATGGTATACTTACAAGCTATGCAAGCGATTATGTGTTTAAATTATGTTTCATGATGAGCAATGCAAACGGTTATCTATGGTTTTCGATGAGAGTGCGATACGAGTAAGTGATCACTTTACCATTGGAACTCTAAGGGTAGGGACTGCTGGTTTGATCCACCCACTCGTAGGGGTCGCACCTCTTACACAGACGAGTGCCTAGCACGGGGCAGTACTATGGGATTGAGCCCGCTCGTAGAGGTCGCTCCTCTTACGTAGACGAGCGCCTTGTTTTCCGGCACAACGTCAGCGCGTAACCCGCGGGACGGTATTATTCGCTCGTAGTGGCAGCGCCACTTACACAGACGAGCACGATTTTTCAGAAGTGTCCGCGCGTAACCCGCGGGACAGTATTACTTGTTTCGCTCGTAGTGGCAGTGCCACTTACACAGACGAGCACAGTTCCCAGAAATGTTCGCGCGTAAACCGCGGAACGATTTTATCAGAATATGTTGATAGAACTATGTTTTACCAAGCATGTGTTTTAATGATGCTACCAGAATTATGTTTCAGAATGATTATGATGCAATACGATTTATCAAGTTACTAAAACTTGTGAACTCACTCAGTTTATACTGATTCAAATGTTTTTACGTGTCTTTCAGGAGATAATTAGGTAGCGCATGGAGTCACACTTAGAGCACCTCACGCTGAACATCTAAACTAGCTTTTTGGAAGATTTTAGTTCTATCCCTTCGATGCGCGTGGTTGTTCCCGCCGCGCAAGGGGATATGGCTTGGAAATCTTCAACAGTTTTATACTTGGATGTTTTTATGTAATTTTTAAACAATGTAATGTATTGTATTAAACAATTCATGCGCAATGAAAATCTTTGATTGTTTGCAATGGCCCGTGCTTAATTATCAATCCCCACTCGCGCGCGCCCGGCTGTTTCCGCCGCTCAGGGCCGGGTGTGACAGATTGGTATCAGAGCACTGGTTATAGCGAACTAGGAAAAGAAGTTTTAACCTAGACTATAACCGTTGGGGAATCACATGAAATACTTTTCAAAGAAAATATTTTCAAAAGAAACTATACACACACTTAGGAACACGGGTCACACAGTGTCTAGTAAATAATGATAACATTATGTGCTCAGAGTACATGCGCTAAGTTTGATATATTTCCATTCTCTTTTAAAGCGAGAATGCCTCCAACTAAAGCCAAAGGAATTACCATGACACCCGAGGAACTCGCGGAAATAATCGCGCAGGCGATTGCGACTCATGAGGCCAGCAAGGCCGAATCAAGTCAGGGTCGTCAGAATGAGACCCCAGAACCCGAATCAGGAGCCTTGGACAAAGGATGCTCCTATAAGACATTCATGGCCTGTAGGCCTTGGCCATTCAAGGGTACCGAAGGGGCCATTGGGCTCTACAACTGGATTGACAAGATGGAGACAGTTCTCTCCATTAGCAGATTTAGTGAGAACCAGAAGGTTCTTTACGCGACCTGCATGTTCCAAGAGGCAGCTTCGTCTTGGTGGAAGCTTCAAATGAAAACATTGGGGCGAGAAGTTGCTCTCCACAAGACCTGGGAGGAACTGAAGGAAATGATGATGAGAAAGTTCTGCTCTCGCGCAGAAATCCAGAGTCTGCAGCAGGAATTCTGGAACCACACAATGGTAGGAACGGATATCGACGCCTACAACAACCGGTTCAACGAGCTTTGCCAGTTGGTACCAGACATGGCAAACACGGAGGAAAAGAAGATCGAGAGGTATATTTTTGGGTTACCTCCTGTTGTTAGGGTTCCGCTCAACGCCGCAGCGCCTCCAACCTTTGATGAGGCGGGTAGCGCGGGCCATCACCCTTACAAGGGATACGGTCCGTGCGGGTATGTTGACTACGCGCGGAAACGAACAGCGAACCTCTGACTCCAAGAGGAAATGGAACTCTCACCACCGAGGGTCCGACTCCAAGCAGCCACCGTTCAAGAAGCAGGAAAGCGCAAGGGTTTACGCGATCCAAGCCGCGGAGCCATCAAGGAAAGGATACAGCGGGCCTTACCCATGGTGCAACAAATGCAAGTTTCACCACGAGGGTGAATGCGCAAGAATCGAATGTGCCAAATGTGGCAGACCAGGGCACAAGACGATGAATTGCCGTGTCAGAGAAGCTGGAGCCAGTGACAACTGCTACGCATGCGGAAAGCCAGGGCATTTCAGTCGGGATTGCCCGCAAAAGGGAAACCAAGCTCGCGGGAGAGCTTTTGTGATCGGCGCAGGCGAAGCTAAAGAAGAGCCGAATGTGGTAACCGGTACGTTTTTGCTTAACGGACATTTTGCATCTGTCTTATTTGATACTGGCGCTGACCTAAGTTTTATATCTGCTGAGTTTAAAAACTCCCTAGGCTTAGCAACCAGTAGGCTAGACACGCCTTATACTATAGAACTAGCCAATGGTAGGCAGTTATGCGCGAACGAAAGAACTGAAGAATGTGTAATAGTCATGGGAGGTCACGGGTTCAATATTAACTTGTTGCCAATAGACTTGGGAAGTTTTGACATTGTGGTAGGTATAGATTGGTTAGTCGAGAACCACGCGGAAGTTATTTGCCATGAGAAGCAGGTTCGGATCCCACTGTTGAACGGAGAAACCTTGGTAATTCAAGGGGAAAGAAGGGGAGTTGCGACGAAACTGATTTCGTGCCTAAAGGCGCGTAAGTGCCTAAGGAAAGGGTGCTACGCCTTCCTGGCGCATGTAGTAGAGAAGAAAGGTGATGAGCGAAGAATTGAAGACTTACCAGTAGTGCGCGAATTTCCAGAAGTTTTTCCTGAAGATTTGCCCGGATTGCCGCAGCCGCGACAAGTAGAATTTCGTATTGATTTAGTCCCAGGAGCTGCGCCAGTAGCTCGAGCGCCTTATCGATTAGCTCCATCTGAGATGCAAGAGCTATCCAATCAGTTACAGGAACTATTGGATAAGGGTTTCATACGCCCAAGCTTTTCACCTTGGGGAGCTCCAGTACTGTTTGTTAAGAAGAAGGATGGTTCGTTCAGAATGTGTATTGACTACAGGGAGCTGAATAAGCTGACAGTCAAAAATCGGTACCCCTTACCGAGGATTGACGACCTATTTGACCAGTTGCAAGGATCCAGTTATTATTCGAAGATAGATCTACGGTCCGGATACCACCAACTTAGGGTCCATGAGGAAGATGTGCCGAAAACAGCCTTCCGAACTAGATACGGCCATTATGAGTTCTTAGTGATGCCTTTCGGGCTAACTAATGCGCCGGCTGTATTCATGGATCTGATGAACCGCGTGTGCAAACCATACTTGGACAAGTTTGTGATTGTGTTTATAGATGATATTCTGATTTACTCTCGGACCAAGGCCGAGCATGAGCAACACCTGAGATTGATTTTGGAATTGTTGAGGAAAGAAAAGTTGTATGCGAAGTTTTCCAAATGTGAGTTTTGGCTTAGAGAAGTTCATTTTCTCGGTCACGTTGTAAACGAGAAAGGAATACACGTTGATCCTTCTAAAGTCAAGGCCATCGAAAACTGGGAAGCGCCAAAAACCCCAACTGAGGTGAGGCAATTCCTAGGGCTAGCTGGCTACTATCGACGCTTCATTGAGAACTTCTCCAAAATAGCTCTACCTCTGACCGCGCTAACTCAGAAAGACAAGAAGTTTGTTTGGGGCGAAAATCAGGAAACAGCATTTCAAATGTTGAAACAGAAGTTATGTAGTGCGCCAATTTTGTCTCTGCCCGAGGGGACGGATGACATCGTCGTTTACTGCGACGCTTCACATCAAGGACTCGGATGTGTCCTTATGCAGCGAGACAAAGTCATAGCGTATGCCTCGCGCCAACTCAAGACCAATGAAAAGAACTACACAACGCATGATTTAGAACTTGGAGCGGTCGTCTTCGCGCTAAAGATTTGGCGCCATTACCTCTATGGTACAAAGTGTGTAATCTTTACGGATCACAAGAGCCTTCAACATATATTTGATCAAAAGGATTTAAACATGAGGCAACGAAGATGGGTTGAATTGTTGAACGATTATGATTGTGAAATCAAGTACCACCCTGGAAAGGCGAATGTGGTAGCAGACGCGCTAAGTAGGAAGGAGCGAATAAAAACGCTACGAGTCAAGGCTCTAAGGTTGACCATTCACGCAGATCTCTCTACCCGCATCCGAGACGCTCAGCAAGAAGCCTTGAAACCAGAGTTTGTTAAAAACGAATGCCTTGGGGGTATGGTTAAGAATTTGGAACTGAAAGAGAACGGCAATCTATTTTTCGCTAACCGCATATGGGTCCCTCTCAAGAGAGGATTGCGCGAACAGGTATTGAACGAAGCTCACAAGACGCGGTATTCCGTACATCCTGGCGCAGACAAGATGTACCAAGATGTTAAAACGCTGTATTGGTGGCCCAATCTTAAAGGCGCCATCGCGACGTATGTCAGTAAGTGCCTGACGTGTTCAAAGGTAAAGGCTGAATATCAGAAGCCGTCGGGGTTACTTCAGCAGCCAGAAATTCCCATGTGGAAGTGGGAACAAATCTCTATGGACTTCATCACCAAACTGCCAAGGACACCTGGGGGTTATGACACGATCTGGGTTATTGTAGATCGGCTAACTAAGTCAGCGCACTTCCTGCCGATCAAGGAAACCGATAAGATGGAAAAGTTAGCCAGATTGTATATTCGAGAAGTAGTTTCAAAACATGGAGTCCCAGTGTCCATCATTTCTGATAGAGATAGTCGGTTCACATCAAGGTTTTGGAGATCGTTACAAGGAGCTCTAGGTACTCGCCTTGATATGAGTACAGCTTATCATCCTCAAACGGATGGGCAAAGCGAGCGAACAATCCAGACATTGGAAGATATGCTGCGCGCGTGCGCAATCGATTTCGGAGGTAGCTGGGATACTCACCTCCCATTGGTTGAATTTTCTTACAACAATAGCTATCACACAAGCATTAAGGCTGCGCCGTTCGAAGCTTTGTATGGGCGCAAGTGTAGATCCCCACTGTGCTGGGCTGAAGTGGGTGACAAGCAAATGACTGGTCCAGAATTGATCCAAGAAACAACAGACAAGATTTTTCAGATAAGGGATCGCCTTAAGACAGCGCGCGACAGACAGAAGAGCTACGCAGATGTGCGAAGGAAACCATTGGAGTTTCAAGTAGGGGATAGAGTACTTTTGAAAGTCTCTCCATGGAAAGGAGTCCCCCGTTTCGGCAAGCGAGGAAAGTTGAATCCACGCTACATTGGACCATTTGAGATCCTGGAAAGGATCGGTCCGGTTGCTTATAAACTCCGTTTACCCGCCGAACTCAGTGGAGTTCATGATACGTTTCATGTGTCCAACCTCAAAAGGTGCTTATCTGACGAAACGTTAATTTTGCCGATGGGAGAGATTCACATCGACAAACAGCTGCACTTCATAGAAGAACCTATAGCAGTAACCGATTGGAAAGAACAAAAGTTACGCAGAAGCAGAATCAAGTTAGTAAAGGTTCAATGGAACTCGAGGCGTGGGCCTGAATTCACTTGGGAAAGAGAAGACCAGATGCGCATGAAATACCCACACCTCTTTCAGAACATGGCTTCTGCCAGCAACGTCTCCTAAATTTCGGGACGAAATTCGTTTAACGAGGGGAGAATGTGACACCCGGTAAATTCCCAACCCCTTAAACTAAGTAATCAACCTAATAATTAGGTGATTGTGAATATTAAGCGCGCCATATTAGTCAGCGCGTGCATTTGTTATGTGCGCCCTGCGCGAGCGCGCCATGTTAGTCAGCGCGTGCAGTTGTTACATGCAACCTGCGCGAGCGCACCATGTTAAGAACCAGCGTGAGCATGTGTTATATGCGCCATGCGTGAATATTTTGGCTTTATGTTTTCATGTAACTTAACGTTATGTTGTCTATGGGTTGACCATCCCGCATGATGCTAAGGCGGGTGCATCCTAAATCGTTTATGCGCGTGCGGAAGGGAACTAACCTCCCCGCATGGCGGGAACATTGAGAGCTAGTTTGTCTGAAGCTCCAAGATGGAATTGACTTCAACATGACTGATCACTATGTTGAAATACCAAGACCCCCTGGAGAATCTACAAATGAAACTCAATGTCCCTAACTGCGAGAAGGTTACGCACCTACCCGCAGCAAAGAAATGTCCTTCACGCAGAAAGCTATGCGCACAAAGTGATGCGCACAGAACACTTAGTCTATTCTCCAGACATAAGGAGATTACTCCCGCCCAAAAGGAAACAGTAGCGTGTTTCAGAGATTTTCCACTTTTTACTGTACACTGACAAAAGTTCCTGAAAAAGCACGCTGTAACATGAAAAGTCAACTGTCAGCCACCCTATTCTCACCAACCCCAGACCTGCATGTCCTGACCAAATCAAATCAAATCTTTTATCCACTACTCCACTTTTAAATAAATAACAATAATTTCCATACTTTATCATCATTACACCTAGATATGAAAAGATTACAATCCCCTAAAGCAAGGGATTGTGTTCCCTTGAGTTTGCCTATAAATTTGTAACCTAAATTATCACCCAAAACACACTTCAAAGAACTACAAACTTGCACTAATCCTCTCCCAAGCATCCGTTGTTTTCATTTCCGATCCTGTTACTAGACCTTCGATTCCGAGGCCAACACCAAGAAAACCCGAATCTCGATTAATCCCTTAACAAGAACCTCAGGTGAGTCTCACAGCCCCTATTTTCACTGTTTTCACTACTTTTAAACTGTTTTCGGGGCGAGGGACACGTACTTAAATATTGTTTTATCATGGTATACTTACAAGCTATGCAAGCGATTATGTGTTTAAATTATGTTTCATGATGAGCAATGCAAACGGTTATCTATGGTTTTCGATGAGAGTGCGATACGAGTAAGTGATCACTTTACCATTGGAACTCTAAGGGTAGGGACTGCTGGTTTGATCCACCCACTCGTAGGGGTCGCACCTCTTACACAGACGAGTGCCTAGCACGGGGCAGTACTATGGGATTGAGCCCGCTCGTAGAGGTCGCTCCTCTTACGTAGACGAGCGCCTTGTTTTCCGGCACAACGTCAGCGCGTAACCCGCGGGACGGTATTATTCGCTCGTAGTGGCAGCGCCACTTACACAGACGAGCACGATTTTTCAGAAGTGTCCGCGCGTAACCCGCGGGACAGTATTACTTGTTTCGCTCGTAGTGGCAGTGCCACTTACACAGACGAGCACAGTTCCCAGAAATGTTCGCGCGTAAACCGCGGAACGATTTTATCAGAATATGTTGATAGAACTATGTTTTACCAAGCATGTGTTTTAATGATGCTACCAGAATTATGTTTCAGAATGATTATGATGCAATACGATTTATCAAGTTACTAAAACTTGTGAACTCACTCAGTTTATACTGATTCAAATGTTTTTACGTGTCTTTCAGGAGATAATTAGGTAGCGCATGGAGTCACACTTAGAGCACCTCACGCTGAACATCTAAACTAGCTTTTTGGAAGATTTTAGTTCTATCCCTTCGATGCGCGTGGTTGTTCCCGCCGCGCAAGGGGATATGGCTTGGAAATCTTCAACAGTTTTATACTTGGATGTTTTTATGTAATTTTTAAACAATGTAATGTATTGTATTAAACAATTCATGCGCAATGAAAATCTTTGATTGTTTGCAATGGCCCGTGCTTAATTATCAATCCCCACTCGCGCGCGCCCGGCTGTTTCCGCCGCTCAGGGCCGGGTGTGACAGATTGGTATCAGAGCACTGGTTATAGCGAACTAGGAAAAGAAGTTTTAACCTAGACTATAACCGTTGGGGAATCACATGAAATACTTTTCAAAGAAAATATTTTCAAAAGAAACTATACACACACTTAGGAACACGGGTCACACAGTGTCTAGTAAATAATGATAACATTATGTGCTCAGAGTACATGCGCTAAGTTTGATATATTTCCATTCTCTTTTAAAGCGAGAATGCCTCCAACTAAAGCCAAAGGAATTACCATGACACCCGAGGAACTCGCGGAAATAATCGCGCAGGCGATTGCGACTCATGAGGCCAGCAAGGCCGAATCAAGTCAGGGTCGTCAGAATGAGACCCCAGAACCCGAATCAGGAGCCTTGGACAAAGGATGCTCCTATAAGACATTCATGGCCTGTAGGCCTTGGCCATTCAAGGGTACCGAAGGGGCCATTGGGCTCTACAACTGGATTGACAAGATGGAGACAGTTCTCTCCATTAGCAGATTTAGTGAGAACCAGAAGGTTCTTTACGCGACCTGCATGTTCCAAGAGGCAGCTTCGTCTTGGTGGAAGCTTCAAATGAAAACATTGGGGCGAGAAGTTGCTCTCCACAAGACCTGGGAGGAACTGAAGGAAATGATGATGAGAAAGTTCTGCTCTCGCGCAGAAATCCAGAGTCTGCAGCAGGAATTCTGGAACCACACAATGGTAGGAACGGATATCGACGCCTACAACAACCGGTTCAACGAGCTTTGCCAGTTGGTACCAGACATGGCAAACACGGAGGAAAAGAAGATCGAGAGGTATATTTTTGGGTTACCTCCTGTTGTTAGGGTTCCGCTCAACGCCGCAGCGCCTCCAACCTTTGATGAGGCGGTAGCGCGGGCCATCACCCTTACAAGGGATACGGTCCGTGCGGGTATGTTGACTACGCGCGGAAACGAACAGCGAACCTCTGACTCCAAGAGGAAATGGAACTCTCACCACCGAGGGTCCGACTCCAAGCAGCCACCGTTCAAGAAGCAGGAAAGCGCAAGGGTTTACGCGATCCAAGCCGCGGAGCCATCAAGGAAAGGATACAGCGGGCCTTACCCATGGTGCAACAAATGCAAGTTTCACCACGAGGGTGAATGCGCAAGAATCGAATGTGCCAAATGTGGCAGACCAGGGCACAAGACGATGAATTGCCGTGTCAGAGAAGCTGGAGCCAGTGACAACTGCTACGCATGCGGAAAGCCAGGGCATTTCAGTCGGGATTGCCCGCAAAAGGGAAACCAAGCTCGCGGGAGAGCTTTTGTGATCGGCGCAGGCGAAGCTAAAGAAGAGCCGAATGTGGTAACCGGTACGTTTTTGCTTAACGGACATTTCGATCTATGCGCTTCGTCCATGATTAATTCACGAAGGTCATGGAGGGTCGGGACCCAAACCCGGTTTTTGAAATAGAGAATTTCGTCCTTGCGCTGTTCGAAATTCTTCTCATTGCCGTAAAGTCCCTCTTTTTCCATTTGTTCATCTTTCAACGCCTCACATTGAGCGACTCGAATCAGATCCGAAAGGTTCGACTGGACTATCATCCCCAGTGCTCGCACACGCAATGGCTTAACTCGATCCTTCCTACTCAAGGCATCGGCTACGACGTTAGCCTTGCCGTGGTGATAACGGATGTCACAGTCATAGTCGCTTAACAACTCTACCCATCTTCGTTGCCTCATATTCACTTATTTCTGATCGAATATGTGTTGCAAACTTTTATGATCGGTGAAGATGGTGCACTTTGTACCGTAGAGATAATGTCTCCAGATTTTAAGTGCGAAGATAACTGCTCCCAGTTCTAAGTCATGAGTAGTGTAGTTTTTCTCGTGTATTTTTAACTGTCGAGAAGCATAGGCTATAACCTTATTATTTTGCATCAACACGCATCCTAACCCTCTCCGGGATGCGTCACAATACACGACAAAACCATCGTCTCCGTCGGGGAGACTTAAGATTGGCGCTTGGCACAATCTTTGTTTTAGCGTTTGAAACGCCGTCTCCTGTTCTTCTTCCCATTCATACTTTCGATCCTTTTGAGTCAGGAGGGTTAAAGGTTGGGCGATGTTGGAAAAGTTCTCTATAAATCGACGATAATATCCAGCTAAGCCTAAGAATTGGCGGATTTCCTTTGGAGATTTAGGCGCTTGCCAATTCTTAATTGCTTCAACCTTACTCTGATCAACGTGTATTCCTTGATGGTTTATAACGTGGCCGAGGAATTGCACCTCTTGTAACCAGAAGTTTCACTTGGAGAATTTTGCATACAACTTCTCCTGATTTAGAAGCTCTAAGATTAATCTTAAGTGTTGCTCGTGCTCTTATTTACTCTTCGAGTATATCAAAATATCGTCAATAAACACAATGACGAATTTATCGAGGTAGGGTTTACAGACTCGATTCATGAGATCCATGAACACTGCTGGCGCATTTGTTAGCCCAAAAGGCATAACTAAGAACTCGTAATGGCCGTAGCGAGTCCGGAATGCGGTTTTTGAGATATCCTCCTCTTGAATTCTAACCTGATGGTATCCCGATCTAAGATCAATTTTTGAGAAGTAGCTCGCACCTTGTAGTTGGTCGAACAGGTCATCAATTCGGGGAAGAGGGTACCTATTTTTTATTGTTAACTTGTTCAATTCCCTGTAATCAATGCACATTCTAAGGCTCCCGTCCTTCTTTTTCACGAATAGTACAGGTGCACCCCACGGGGAATAACTGGGACATATAAATCCTTTATCCAACAATTCTTGTAACTGGTTGGATAATTCTTGCATCTCGGATGGTGCAAGTCTGTAGGGCGCCTTAGCAACAGGGCCAGCTTGAGGTAATAAGACGATTCTGAATTCGACCTGTCGGGTTGGCGGTAATCCAGGAAGTTCTTCTGGGAAAACTTGTGGAAATTCGCGCACCACTGGAATATCATCCACTCGTTTCTCCTCATAATCTGTGGCCGTCAAGCTTGCTAGATACGTCACACATCCCTGGCGTATATATTTTAACACCTTGAGGTGGGATATAAACGATATCATATTGCCCGACTTCTCACCCTGCACTAATACCTCTTCGTCATCCGACACCCGGATCTTGACGATTTTCTTTTCACAGTTTATTTCTACCTTGTTACATGCTAACCAATCCATTCCCACTATCACGTCAAAACTACCCAATTCTACCGGTAACAAGTCAATCAGGAAGGATTGTTCGTTCAGAATAAAAGGGCAATTCCGAACTATTTGTTTAACTATCATGGTTTTACCGTTAGCGACTTCTACGGTATAAGGTTCTATGGTTTCACCAATTGGAAGGTTTGCTATCGATAGAAACTTAACGGAGACAAAACTTCTGTCGGCACCCGTATCAAATAATACAGAAGCGTAATGGTCAGAGACGAGGAATGTACCTGTCACTACGCTGGGGTCCTGGCGTGCTTCGCTCGTCCCCATCACGAATGCTCGGCCTCTCGCCGGATTGGACAACGATGCCTGACCCGTGGTTTGCCTCCCGTTTCCTCCCTAGTTCAGTTTCGGACAGTGTCTTTTGAAGTGATCCGTGCTGCCGCGTTCATAGCAAGCACGGCTGGTGGTCACCATTTGGTTTCCTTGCGGGTTTTGCTGTCGGGCTGGTTGGGTCTTAAATGGCTGCGCACGGATAGGTTGCGGTTGTCGGTTCAGGTTGTTCAGGTTTGTCCTACATCTCGATGCGGAGTGCCCTTCCCTGCCACACCGATGGCACACTACTCCCCGGTACTCGCCCCCATGCTGATAACCGCATTTCCCACACCTGGGAAACGTCCTTGTCTGCGGTTCCTGCCTTCCGCCCGAACTAGTCATGGCGTAGTTCTGGGCAGTGGGCCTAGCACGTTTATTTTGCTGCTTTTCCTGGATCCTATGGTCATGTGTACCCCGCTTTCCCCCAGCGGATTCTCCTGTCACCTTCAGTGATCCGCTCCTTACGAAATCATACGTGACGATACCAGCTTGCGTCACCGCACCCTCATACGTCTGGTGTCCCCCAGAATTGACTATACTCCTTACAACTGGAGTTAGCCCCCAAATATAACGCTCAACCCTCTTCGACTCTGGGGTGACCAACCATGGTACCAATCGCGACAACTCATTAAACCGGTTCGTATAACCCAAGTGGTCTGCCCCCTGCATCTCCAGGTTCCACAATTCATTTTTTAATTTCTGCAATTCGTTTTTTGGGCAGAAATGTTCCAGTACAAGAGCCTTGAGCTCTGTCCAGGTCATGCGGTTTGTCGCCGCCTGACCGCGAGTCTGCACTATCGTGTTCCACCATGTCAAGGCATGGTCCGTGAATGTGCAGGTAGCATACTTAACAACACAATCCTCGGGGCAGTTTCTGATATTCACAACGGATTCTATTTTCTCGATCCACTTAACCTACCCATTTGGTCCTTCAGACCCGCTAAGTCTTTGATCGAACATCCCCTGGATGCAGGAATCGGTTCAGTACGGTTCGTTTCTACAGTAGGTATAGGGCCATTACTGTCTGTAACGACCACCCTAGGTGGTGCGTCATTACTCGGAATCGTGTTATCGTTCTGTGGAGGATTAGCATTTTGTTCCCCGTCATTATTGGTGGTCGTTTGATTGCTCGGAGGGGTTGGATTGGTCGAATTGTTAATACTGGCGGCGATGCGCGATACTATATCTGGTATCGCCGCCTCTAACTGTTGAGCAATCAAACGGCTCACATCTACTTCCGACAATTGAGTTGATCGTTTTGGTGCCATTCTACATAACATCAAGAAAATACATATAATTAATACAAGTTCCAATCATAACACACAACCCACATTCCATTCATTAATAAACATCAGTACATATTACATCAACGTCAGTTCACATACTTTCCTGTCATCATTATATAGGTTAAGTTTTCATACATAGGGCCTATGTCGGCATCATCTCGACAAAACCCGCAATGGGCCAGTGCTTGAATGATACCCAAAAGTATCTATAATGATATACCCCAAAAGAGACCCCCTAAGGGCCAGTGGTTGTATTATAACTACCCAAGATTCACTCTATGTTAGCATCGCCACTAACTGCTTACACAGAGTATCAAAAAGCGGTCCATGACTTCTACCATCCTAACATCACTAAACACGGTGGTATACCCACCACACCATCACTGCCACCAACACCACCATCACTGCCAACACACCCCGGACCCGCGCCTCTAACCGATCAATCACCAATTGGGAGTATGAGCACTCCCTCCTTAGCTGCGCAATCGCATACTGGTGGTCCAGTATGCAGTCCCCCAGATACATCCGCCTCTGCACTCCCACTGTCAAGGCGGCGGAGTGCTCGTTCACCTGCTCGGTGAGCACTCGTATCCATGCCGCCGCATCCCTTTCCTGCCTAGGGAGACCCCACACAGGTGGAGTCACAGGTTCGGGCTAGGAGCGGGAGGGCTCGCCTCTGCGGGTAGCAGGTCTGGGTGGGGGAGAGGTAGGTGGGACATGCGGGACACTGATCCGCGCCGTGAGGCGGGGTCCGAATCCGGGAGGGATAGGGGTGGCCTGTGGTGCGGGTGGGGTGAGGGATCTGACAATCCTGACTGGGGAGGACTGGCTAGAGCTCTTACGACTAGCCTCGCTAGGCTCAGAGCTGGATGATATGCGTAGACTCCCAGAGTTCCCGGAGCTGACTTCCTCCGGGTCCTCCTCCACCGATAAACTATGAGTTCTCGACATTCTTACCTGCACACAAGTTAATCAAACATATAGTTCTTTCCATAGTGTAAACCATAATCAAATTAATATACACTTACTTATACAACTTTACCACATAACAATATTATCATATATTTACACATATGTTGCCAATTTTACCTATTAAAGTCCCCCGTGACTTCCCCTGAATTCCCTCGTGCAGACAAGTCTTATATTATGTTCCGGACCATAATAACTCACTTGTCCATCCAAGTTCATCCAGATCTCGTCACTATAAATTATTAGTTGATATTCAGATCCTATAATACTTGAGCTACTGGTTATATTTTAGGTATCTTTTTAAAGACATCCTAATTCTTTATAACCAATGGCTCTGATACCAAGTTCTGTAACACCCCGTAACCGCAGCGGAAACGTAAACGGGATGCAACAGACGCATCTGATATCAACAGCATTGCTTATAAAGAAAACACCACTACATTAATTTACAACGTATTACATTGTTCCGAGTTTCGTTACCGACTAGGCGTTAACACATAAGTTTTACCGATAGTACATTAGTATATTTAATACAAAATAAAGATCCTTAAGCTTCCACAAAATAGCACACATCATCAAGCACGTATCACTCATTCCAATTTGGTTGTACCTAGAAAGCATGTAAAGAAACGGGTCAACTACGAATAGTTGGTGAGTTTCACTAATTTAAATAAACCATGACAAATCATTATAGTAATCATATATTAGCGATGAAATTATGCTGAGCCCACAAGTGAAACCTCTGTTAACCCAGAGACACATCCAATAACCTCTGGGGACACTGTTAACCCAGAAACACATTTAACAACCTCTGGGGACACTGTTAACCCAGAAACACATTTAATACCCTCTGGGGACACTGTTAACCCAGAAACCCATTTAATAACCTCTGGGGACACTGTTAACCCAGAACACTGTTTCGGGCCTTACACTTTTAGCAACTCAGACAATTACCATCTTAATACATTACCGTACGATTCCCGTACAATAAATATTATATAAATACATTCATTTCCATGCGATCAGCATGTACTTAAACATTTTGATAGAAACATGCTTTCCGCCTCGGGAAAATATTTAAAACAGTTCAGTAAAAAGGGGCTCGTGAAACTCACCTTCTCGTGAGTCAGTATGTAGTACAGTGAATAGCTATGAGCCTGAATCTGTAATATGATACATAAGTCGTTACTATACAATTTCCATAAATTAAATCCGTGTTAACCGGTACATCTGGGGACACTGTTAACCCAGTACTGTACTCGATCCGGGGACAATGTTAACCCAGGGACACTTCTCAGGACTCAGATTGTGATATCTCTTAGAGTTTATCCGTCAAAATTTATTATTATTATGTTTTCCCCGTTTTGCGTGCCTAGCACGGTTATCCGTTTTTATGTTTCAAAAATGAGTTTGGTCACACACGACCCGAAAATAGTGTTTGACTGATATTTTAGTTAAAACCGTGAATTTAGAGCTCGGTTTAGCCGCCCCGTTTGGCCGCGGGACCCGTTTCCGTCTTGAGGGTGCCGGAAACTGTTATTTCGGATAAACATACCCAAATCATCCGAATTATTTTCGGATGATTTATTTTTACTTGATTAACTTAGTTTCATGAAAATGGTTCATTTTTAAGGTTTTTATACACCAGTCAGCTCGCTTAGGCGAACTTTGCCGGTTTACGCGTTTTAAGCTTTAAAAGTTGTTTTTATGTTCTTTTTAGCACAAATAATTATCCGTTTAGTCTCGGATCTTGAAATTTTGCACAAATCACTTTTTGACAGTAAGGAATTTTATAAAAATATTTCCAGAATTAATTTTTATATTTAACATTTATTTATCTATTTTTAAACGTCATTTAACACCAAATATATCGAAAATACCAAACGACCTTAAAAAAATCCCAAATTTTTCTGGGATGACCCCTGCCATCCACATAGTTCCCTGTAATTTTCCAGAACCAAAATCTCATTTTTCATGCCCTTTTCACCAAAACCGAGCTAGAAAACCCTAGAACTCGTTTTACCGAAAAGCCTACTTAGACTTCTCCAACAGATCTGAAATTTTGTGTGTGACTTTTATATGTTATATAAAGCTTATCTAGAATTTTCCAGAATTTTTCATGATGTTTAACTATTTTTCATCATTTTTAGCCAAAACCAAGCATTAAATTCACCAAATATTCATCCTTTGTCCAAAAATTACCAAATTTTCACAGATCTCATATTCTCATGTGTAGATCATCTCTGTGAAATTTCATGACCCAAATCTAAGTCTATCACAATCTGTCCAAATCATATAAATCATACGAAAAACCGAACTACATTGTGTTTCTAGCTTTAAATCGCAAAGATCTTGCTTTCTAGCCTTTGCTAGCAACTAGATATAACACCTACAAGCACAATAACACCACACCAAGCAAGTTACACCCAAAATCAAGCCATTTCTTTCATGGTTTCGGTTAAAACATCAAAACAAAGATTTTAACTGTAAAAATTCGTTTTTGACTCTTTTAACTCCTTTCTTGGACCAAGATCCCTTGTATAACTTGTATACATCACTTGATCTTGCAAGAATCGTTTTCATCTCAGGTTCTCACCCATTTTTCATTTGAAACCTCATTTTCTTGTAAATGACTCGAGAAAAGAAGATGAACACGACTATAATACGATCTTTACCTCGGTTTCTTGGTATAAATCAAAGGGAAGTTGGATGAATGTTTGAAGGGTTGAGAGAATTTGAGTTTGGTTGATTGAGAAAAAAGAAAAAATGAAGGCTAATGCCCTAAGCAAGACCGATCGGTCTTCATAAGGTGTGGGGGTGGGGCCCACACCTCCAATCTTGGCAACACATTCAGATTGTGTAATCCGGATAATGTTTTGGATAATCTGGTTCAGTTCGTTTTTCGGTTAAATGCTTAATTCGGCTTAAAACGAGGCTAAAACGGTCGTATTTCGGCTTAAAAATGAAATTTATATAAAACCGATTTAAAAACTTTAAAAACTTAAACCATGACATTTATTGACTTAAAACATCATATTATTAATAACTGCACATCTTTTTCGGCTTGATTGATCATCTCTTGCTTGGTTTGGTATTAAAGGTTTCGTTTAACGTACCGACGTACCATTAAATCGAAATTCTTTTTCTGTGCTATAATTCACTTATCCCGAAGCTTTAATGCTTCGTAAACATTACTAAACATCATATATTTCGTCTATAACGTAATCCCCGATTCGTTCGGGTTTCAATAACCGTTCATCGGTTAATCGTAATTCCAATACGATTAGCCGTATGATCGAGTATAATTCGTACTGTGAATCATTCATACTCTTATAAATTCATTATAATTCATATATTCCATATTAAATAACACATAAATAGTATATACCGGCTAGGGTATACCTGAATTTGCCGGTTGCGTTACAGCGGTAAGGTGAACATGTTAGAAAGTGGACTATGTGTCTTCGGATACGTATATAATGCATATAATGGTTGTATGGTAAGTTGCTTGATTAACTAGAACTCACTCAGCGTAGCTGACTTTTAGTATGCACGCAGGTTAACAGATTGAGACAGCTGGCTTGAGCGGGACACATGGCAAGATTGAAGAGACTGGCCTTTGAAGATTTGTCATGATGTTTTGATACTATGTTATATGTATTTTTTATTAAGACAAGTTTGTAATGTTTTGTAAAGAATGATTGAAATTTTTTTATTCCGCCAAAGTTTTAATTAACTCTGATTATAGAACTGTGTTAATGAGTAAATCCGACACTAAAGTAGGGCACCGGTAACGGGGCCTTACACTTCCTTAAAAATGGGGAGCGACCATATCGCAACACGTAGGATTTTTAAGCTTTCGTTTATATATATTATAGATGTAGGGTAGGGTTAATGTATAAAACAATAGTTTAATGAGAAGCATAAGAATAGATGTACACTATTGGATTTAGGATCTAGTGGTTGAGATGGGTAGTTTTTAAAAGTTGTATAGTTTCCTATTTACATTTTATAGTGTCCTCTTTATATGGTGTACTTTATTTTAAAGCTTTCTCACACTTCTCATAAAACAATTGTTTTTTTATTTAAACCATTATATATATATATATATATATTATATATGTATAAAAGGGTTCAAATAAAAATAAGGAGTTTCCTAGGAATAGTAAGAACCAATAAATTTTTGACATTTGGCGTTACAAATTATGGTGAAAGAACAATTCTAGTAAACTATGCCGGTTATTGGTAATTTTAAATCTCAACCATTGATTAATATGATCCAATGGCTATAATTTATTTCTAGTCTTCCTAGGAAACTACTTATTTTTAAAATAACTCTCCATATATATATATATATATATATATATATATATATATATATATATATCTATATCTATATATATATATATATATAGGGTTGGTATCATTTAAGAATTTTAAATAGTTAAGAACTCTTAGGAACTCTAAACAATCAAACATTTTTTAAATTTTTTTATATACTAACATTATTTAAGAGTAGTTTTATCATATTTTATATAAAAAATTTTGATTACATATATTAATCACAAGTTTACATATGTGTAAAATTTATGCACTACCAAATGTACATAGGTGTAAAACAAAACATAGATATGTATAAAAACTAATTTTCAAAATTGTAATTGTAATTATAGATATACAAAATGATAAAAATACACTCAATTAACATTAACATACAAAATGTTTTTATAAAAAATGTTAAGTTTCAATGGTTTCTTCAAGTTCTTAAATAATTTAACAGTTCTGTAATGAAACTCATCATATATATATAAAGCAGTAGAGTTATACCTAATTTATACCTAGATATTGGGTGGAAAAAAGAAAATGGAGTTCAATCTCTTTGACGATTTGTATAATTGTGACAGTCTATGAAGATATATAATTAAATTATGATTGCATAATATTCATGAAGAAACCAATTAACATAATTATAATTATGTACTATCATAAAACTCATATGATACAAGGGTGGTTAAAAAAATAAAATAAGAATGATAAATTTAATAATATACATAGTAACATATCTTATGATATCATAATATATAAATAATTTATAAAAATAAGTAGATTAGTAAGAATAGTTTGTACTTGTATTTTAAAAGAAATCAAAATTGAAGGTTGTGAATCTATACCAATTAAGAAAAATAGAAAGCTAACACCAATTCAACCTAGTTGAGTAGGTAAGCCACATACATTTCAAAAGCAAAGTAGTCAGTTCGATTCCCACCAACAACATATTTTTTATTTTATCATTCATTAAGGGAAAATTGGAAAAATGGAAATTTATACACTTGACAGCGTATGTGGATGGTCTAACTGAATGGTATGTGTCTTGCTTTAACAGTATTGACGGATTTTACATTACAGTTCATTTTTTTCTAAAATGGTTACTGGACAAAAAACTGTTTGTTTTACACGTTGAAGTATTTAGATGAAAGGTTTTACAATCAATTACATTATGTTTCCGAGTTCACTTAATGAGAGAAAAGAAAAGAAAAAAAAATTTTGGTTTTCATTTGTTTCCTATTTTTTCTTTCATTTTCTTTTTTCTTTTCTATTTCTTTCCTAATCGGAAATAAACGTTTCCTTCCAACTTGCTTTTTCGTTTCTCCTTTTTTCCTTCCATTTGTTTTATTTTTCTCAATTTAATGAAACTCGGGAACACAACTTTCTATTATTTTCTTTGTTATCTTTCCCTAGAAAAAATCTATGAAACATAAAAAGTTTTTTTCTTTCTTTCTATTTTATTTCTTTTCCATCCTTAATGTTGAAGATAAAACAAATATTACCGAATAATCATAGCGGATATGAACACATCCAAACTTGTTTTCTAGGTAACCAATATGATATTCCTCGATTAAGGTACGGATAGCTTGTTAATGTTATGTTTATCGTATTGTTAGTTTATTGAGTGTCAATTTTATAGCCCGATAATTTATTGATTTATAAGAGCCATTGATTACGAATAGTTTGATATGAACCATTGATCTTTAGAATGATTTTTAATTTATTTTGAATTGGCATATTACGTTTTTGGCCCCTATTGCGATGAATAGTTTTGGTATTGGAATTCATTATGTGTTTGACACGTTTTTTTCTATTGTTTTGCTATTTTATGGGTTTATCGTTTTGTTATTTCGATTTTTTGAGGAAGAGTTTATAGGTAGTTGAGAAGTCTTTATTGATCATGGGCACATATACATCGTCTCACTACCAAAGTACCGATTTACTAGAGAGATGTATGTATCAGTTCCTTGATTGAAAATATCGTTTTGACCACATTATCACGCAACCTTATGACAACGTTTATTTAATTTGTATTCTTATTTATTTGTTAAGAATTTGATGTTGTAGGTTCTCAGCCGGATCTACACAGGAGTAACTCGTAATACGAGGGTGCGGAATCCCCTACGTATACGATACGAGTGCTAAGACAATGAACACGTAAATCACACATAAACACACAAATATAAAGAAATACTTGTTGAATGATGATATTGATAAACCAAATCACCAAAACACGTAACACTTAGGTCACGAAATACAGCCGTCAAGAGTTGTATTAAAGTACGCCGAAGTTAGGAATATATTGCACGGCAACTTCGCCTAACATGCTAGGCGAAGTTGTCCTAACTTCGCTTCCTTCTCAAGTTCGCTTAAACAAAAAGACAAACTAACAAGTTCAACACAATCATAACAGTATGACGATTACAGACACAAATAAACACGAGATGAATGAACTACTACATCATGCACCAACAGACCCCCCCCTTGGCAGTAGCTTCGTATCTCTAACATCTTTCTCGTGTCTTGTAATCCAAAAATCACGTACCCACAGTCTTCAAGCATGAACTCCCTGTCTCACACAAACAGAGACCACCTTCACGTACTTCTTTGCTTCGTCTTTCCACGCAAGAATATCGAAAATCTTCTTGTCATTGAGTACCTGCTAGTTAGCTTGAGCCAAATTAACCAAGTGCATTGGATATACACTCTCAGGATCTCCTGTTCATCTTCATCTTCCATCAAAACTTCAGCGGTTTGACAGTCAACGTACCACCACTTGAGATCCTTCAACACATCCTTGGGCATAAGCTTCATAGGAACCTCTTTCAAACACCTAATTGGCTTGTATTTCATCACCATCCAGGGCTTACCATCAGCCCGCATACCATGTTCCTTATCTTCAATCAGCTTCCCCTTCTGAGGCTTTAGTAACTCAAACTTTTTCTCTTTAACACTCTCCTTCCACACAATCTTTCCAACCCATCTTGCAAAATCATCATCACTTCTATTTATTAATCTCAACCGAGCCAAATCTTTTACCTCGCACTCAGGCAAGGTGTTGAGCGATCTCAATGCCTTATTAAAATACTGAACCCCATCATATCGCTTTATCACAAACAACTTCAACTGTTCATCATATAACCAGCAAATGATACCTTTCTTCGACTCAGCATAACCTTTGATGTTGTAGCTTTTCTTGAACATTGTGGGTACCACTGGCTTCTTTGTCTTGAAGAACCATTGAGCACAACCTTCTTTCCATCTTGGCTGCTCTTCCCATTTAGTATCACCTGACACATTTTCATCTTGAACCACGTTTTCTTTATCAACACCTGGAATATCGTGCTTAACACTATCATCAACAATCTTTCCTTCCTCTAACTCACTTTCAATCTCTATCTGTTCACCACTTCTCTCAATCTCACTAACCATCAACACATCATCAGCCAACTCATCCTCCTCATCTACAACAACCATTGTCTCACCACCTGTACTGCCTGACGGACCAGCAGACTCCCCCTGAGATATGGAAGTCCCAAGATTTTGTTCAGTTCTTGGCAACTCACTACCTGCATCTTTCGATGCATTGGGATCATCGTCTCTGTCTTGTCTTTGTTCCCAGCTCATCACCTTTGCAACAAGTCCCCCCCTGAGATGCTAAGAACTGCTTCAGCTGATCAAACAACTTACCATGCTCAACAAGCAGTGCAGTCTGAAGTTGATTCTCTGCCACCAGACGATTAATAGCTTGTGTCTGAATAGCGTTTACCCTCGATTGTTCAGCAACTACCCTTTCAAGAGCCGCAATCCTTTCAGAATCAGACTAATTTGTATCAAAATCAAAGTTCATGTGAGAGGTATCTTGAGAATACGGTGGTGCAGAAATAGCAAATGTAGATTGAGTAGTAACTGGGGTGGCATAGAGACAAATAACCCAGCAATCGCTACCAGCGTGGACTCAACAAATCTAGCAACCACCTCTGATGGAGTAAGAGTATGAGGTGGCATAGAAACAATCTCCGGTGTTGATAATTGGACAATAGATGGAGCAATACCAGATGATGAAGATACGGGCACCAAAGGTACACTCGAGGTCACCGGCAATGGAACTGCCGAAGAAGCAGGTAACATAGACATACCAGATAACAATGGTGGAGAAAAATGAACAACCCTCGAACTTTCACCAACTTTTGCCTTCTTTGATATTCGTACCAAACGATACAAGTCTTCCTCAAAATCTGATTCACTATCATCTGAGTCTTTCTTTCGTTTGCCATGGATTCGTTCTTGTCTGGCAAGAACTCGCTGTGCTTCAACAACATCATCAGTGGAGGAATCAGACAAAGTCTCCTCAGAATCCCCCACAGAGGCAACAGACGGACCCACATTCACACCAGAAACTGCAACAATAGAAGCTTGAAGTTCAGCAGGATCTACCGTACCCATATCAAAGAAACATTACCCTCCAAAGGCAACTTCAAGATCAACCTGTTCTGCAGGGGCTGCAACTGGATCAACCACGGGTGCTTGTTGTACCACGGGTGGTGGTTGTATTACAGGAGGAGGTTGAGGAACATCAGCTTGTTGCGGAGCCGGATCATTAAACTCATCCTCCGGCGGAGCAACATAAGCAGGATTCACCAAATAACTAAACAACGCAGTGTGCCTTGGACGAAGTTCAGGCTTGCTACGAGCACTAGAGGACCTACACTGTGCAAATATTCTCTTGCTTATACTTTCAACATAGGAGATAGGACGACGTTGTGGCATATTAAGAGCAACATGATTGAGAATCATCTGCAAGAATCATAGGTACAACAAGAACCGTTCCCGTGCCAATGCTCGTCGGTGATGATCGATCTCGTAAAATATCATCTGACTGAAACTATACGGCTTGTTGTAAGTTAGTTCAGCCATTGCAGATTGCGTTGTCGCACCCATACCATCTGTACCAGCCTTTCGGCCAGACATACACACAATCATCACGTGCTTTAGGAACCGCCCCTGATCTAACAAAAACCCCTTTCTCCTCTGAGAATCCTCCAACGGACCTGAATACCCCATACGAACAAACGCACCATTTCTGAAGGTAGCCGAAAAATCAGTGGGGTCCTCAGTCGTCTCGACCCCAAACTGTAACGCTTCCCTGATCTGATTAGCCGAGAACTGTACCACCTGATTGTTAACGGTAGCACGCATCACTGGAGGTTCAACCCGACAATCATATTCAACTGTCCTCAAGAAGTCTTCAATGTTCAGTAGAGATATCGGTAGAGTAGTTGTAATGGCATGAAAGATACGAGAGCGAATAAGAAACAAAATGATCTCACGAAAGTCATCAGTTCCACGACCATCCGGATCGAAGGTGATATATATGTTGTGACCTGGGAAAAATTGTCTCTATCATCCCCGCCTTCATCACCACCAGTGCCACCAGCACCTGCCACAGCAGCCATATCTGCAAAACAAACATGCTAAGTTAGATCTCTGAAGCTACAGTTCTTAATTTCGCTGTTCTACCAGAAGCGAAGTTAAGATGTGGCGAAATTGTTGACTTCTCAGGACACGGGACAGAGGTTGAAGTGAAGAGTGTAACAGGGTTACAATACCAAAGAAAAGGTGACATCACTAGAAACCAAAGTTTATGCAGCGAAGTTGTGACATTGGCGAAGTTGCTGTTAACTTCGCTGTAACCCTAACTTCGCCATCCCTAACTTCGCCACATAAACGGCGCATCATGAACACCCAATTAGGGTGAATAATGGCCGATCAGAGAGTAATAATAAGAAAAGAGTAGTGTGATTAAGATTTCGAATAACATATTATCATCAAAAACAATCTTAACTCGATTTGAAAAGATGGGTTAAGGGTTTTAAGTGAAAATCGAATCAAAACTGCCATTGTTGAACATATTAATAAACGAGTAACACAAATTATGCATCAAGTGAACTCAAGAGACCTTAATCGCAGATGAAAAACATATTAGGAAGATGTCGATTCAAATGTAAGTTCGCCGAGGGTTTATTGTTTAAACGTTTGACCAGGTTTGACCAACCTTTATAGTTATATAGTTTAGGAAAACCCCAGGGGCGAAGTTAAGTCAACTTCGCCATTTAGTCAACTTCGCCCATTTAGTCAACTTCTCCCATAGCGGAGTTAAATAAAATTAAAAATAAACGATCAAAAACAAGTAACCAAGTTTTTAAGGATGTTACACCATAAGACAAAATACATAACAAAAGTGAAATAAATAAACGGGATCAAATTTCAGTCTTGCAGAAATCATACTGAATAAGAGGCTGTCACACGGATCCATGTTCAGCGTTATTATGACATAGAGAAACAGGTTGTAGGCAGGTCAATGACTTAGTATGGTTTTCATTGCGTCTGTGATACGAATTAAGTTCAGTTAAGCTCAAAATTTAGATGGACATCCCTTGAGAAATTGTGATGCCTCCTATCTATTCTCAAAGCGTATTTGGCTTTCCCCAGATCACCCTGATTTGACTTCGACCCGTAGTTTTTGATCAAACAATCTTTAATTGTCGACTCTCTGACTTTTCAAATACTTTGAATATGCTTTCACTATTCTTAGTCGATGCCTCCTTGATATATTTGAGAGCCAATAATCTTTGTAAGACTCAACGATAACAATTTTTTTTTATAACAAATGCCTGCAAGTCCCGAATTTGGATCACTGCAGAAAACTAGCACAATCTTCGCGGGGGATCAAGACACTCACAGGCTCGTGTATGACTGGGTAATCAATTTTCTGCCTATCAATCGGAGAGATATATGTGGAGACATGCACATTTCAAAATGACTCTCCACAGTAAATCGAGTAGTATTAGTTTGTATCACTTCCACTGTTACGCACCATAGAAAGCTACCATACCATACAATGACTGTTCTGGAGTCTTTTAGGCCTAATTACTTCACCGGTTAGGCACACAAAATCAGTTTATCTATCACTTTCCAAGGTTAGATCAATTTTCATTTATAACACCAACATTTAAACTTCTTGCGAAGTTATAGACTGAAAAAGTATATCATTTCCCAAAAAAAAAATTTTAATTCAGTCGCCCCGATCAAGTCAAAATCTTTAGGTAAACGCCTATCCTGAAGATCCAGTGGATCAGCTGGACCAACCACATATAAATATGTGTCCTTCCGACTACGTATGATCGACTAATTTTCAGCGAAGGAAGAAAACTCATCATAACCGCCCCGGTCGCTTTCAATTATTAGGTTAATGGCTATCCTTATAGTCTACAAGTAGATGTAAGGACCAAACATATTCAGGAATATGTCTTTCAAACTTAAGCTACCGACATAGTTTTCAGCGATAGTGATGTTTTTTTTAAGAAACAAAGCGAAAAACAAGGTTACTCGGGATTGATCATCCCATTAAGCTCAACAAGGTTTTGAAAATGGGATCGGTCAAATGCTTTTGTAAAAAGATCGGCAAAATTATCCAGTGAATCAACTTTTTCAAGCACAATTAATTTCTTCTCAGCACAATCCCGTATAAAGTGATGACGAATGTCAATATGTTTAGTTTTACTGTGTTTAACGGGATTGTTAGTTACATTAAAGAACCTATAATTGCCCGATACTGAGTGGGATCCACATCTTCATCACTGTCGGAATCAGCACCCAGTTTGTGGTTGACGTAGATTGGAGTGTCAAACGGGGTACTATCGTCCATCTTAAAGCGCTTAAGCACATCGTGAACATACTTAATTTGATGAATGAACATGCCATCCTTCTTCTGATCAACCTGTAGTCCCAAAAAGAAAGTTAATTCTCCCATGGCACTCATCTCAAACCTTTTCTTCATGACTGCTTCAAACTCCTGATACATAGAAACTCGTGAGGCAGCAAAGATAATGTCGTCCACATAGACCTGGACGAGAAGAAAATCAACCCCTTTTCTTTTTACAAATAAATTACTGTCGATCATCCCTCTCTCAAACCCATTCTCTAGCAAGTAATCTGACAGAGTTGCATACCAGGCTCGAGGTGTCTGATGTAGGCCATATAATGCTTTGCTGAGTTTGTACACATGATCAGGAAAATCTGGGTCAGGGAAACCCGGAGGTTGTTCTACATAAACCACCTCATCGACTTTTCCATTAAGAAACACACTTTTAACATCCAGCTGGAACACTTTCATCTCATTGTGTGCAGCAAATGCCAGGAACAGTCGAATTGCCTCCAATCTTGCCACAGGAGCAAACACTTCGTTGTAATCAATTCCTCCCTGTTGATTAAACCCTTTGACAACCAATCTTGCCTTGTTGCAAATGATTACTCCCTTCTCATCTCTTACACTTGAATGCCCACTTAGTACCGATAGCATGCACATCTTCTAGTTTTTCAACTAACTGCCATACTTCCATTTTTTCAAACTGTGCCAGTTCTTCCTGCATGGCTTCAACCCACGAGCTATCCTTCGGTGCCATTTGATAATTCTTTGGTTCAATCTGACTGATGAAACAGGCATACAAGCATTCATTTATAATACCAGTTTCTTTAATGCTTGCAAACACACATGTGTTTTCATCCAAACTTCTTCTAGTACGCACACCATCAGAAGGATTACCGATCACATTTTCTAAAGGATGATTCTTGTGAATTTTGGTAGTTTGAACCGGACCAACTTCCAGATCATTCTCAAGATTTGAAGAGAGTTCATCTGAGTGATGTTGAGTGTGAAATGGATTGAAGAAATCATCTTTAGTCGAGACAGATGGAGTTTCAACCGCACTTGACATGATAGGTTGATTTTTATTATATTGGGGACGTTGCATAATGGCCTCCTCTTCGTCTAACAGTATCTGAGTGGCCATTTTCTCATCCATTTCTGCAAAATCCAAGTTAGGCACATTAAAATATTTGAATAACTTATCATAGTCGAAAGCCTCTGCTGGTCCCATGCTAGGCCTTGGTGATTTGTAACTGGTAATGTCAGTGTTACAGACCACTTCAACATTGTTGTTTGATAAATTAAAGACTCTTCTGTTGGGTGTCCCAACCACATAGCCAACTAAAATACCTTCGTCAGCTTTCTCACCAAATTTAGAGTTAGTCTTTAATATCGAACACGGGGACCCGAAAGGTTTAAGACCTTTCAGATTCGGCTTTCTACCATGCATAAGTTCATAACATGTTTTATTTAATCTTTTAACAGTTAAAACACGATTAAGGATATAACATGCCGTAGCAACAGCCTCAGCCCAGAACACCACGGGAAGTTTAGCGTCTTCCAGCATAGTCCTGGCGCCTTCGATTAGAGTTCTGTTCTTCCTATCAGCTACTCCATTTTGTTGCGGAGTATATGGTGCGCTATAATGATGTTCTATCCCATCCTTCAAACAAAACATCTCCGTTTGGTAGTTCTTGAACTCCGTTCCATTGTCATTTCTGATGAACTTTACTCTTATCCCAACAATATTTTCCACTTTGGTAATCAAGTTAATTACCAACTGAACAGTTTCATCCTTTGCCTTCAGAAAATAAACCCATGAGTACCGCGAGTAGTCATCTGTCACAACCAAACAATACGACGTGCCTCCTAGACTCTTGACATTTACGGGACCAAAAAGATTCATGTTTAGCAAATCCAAAGTACTGACAATAGAGTTAACTTTCTTGGAGTGATGTGGCTTCTTGTGCTGCTTTCCTTTCTTGCATGATAAACATTGATCTTCAAAGTTGAAGTTCTTTAGAGGAACCCCAAGTACCAGCCCATTTTTGACAATATAGTTCATCTTTCTAAGATGAATGTGACCCATTCTTCGATGCCACAGCTCTGACTCAAACTCAGTAGCTTTTGACAAGAGACATGACTCTTCCTTCGCCATCTCGGTTGACCGCATGTCCATTACATATGTGTTCTTTTCTCTTGGAGCCTTCATCACAATCCAGTTTTCAGGAATCTTAAAACCGGGATAAAGCACGAGAGCTTCATCCTTGGTAAAATGCACAGAGTCACATATATGAGAGACACTCAAGAGATTGTGCTTAAACTCCTCCACGAAATTCACCTTCTCC